>NC_133769.1:27501215-27609764 GCF_003597395.2 Chelonoidis abingdonii
GGACCCAGAATATCCACAGCTACTAGCTGAAATGGGACCTCAATTATGGGGAGTGGCTGGAAAGGTGCCGTGACCAGATCTTGGGGCTTTTCCACTCTTTGGCACACCTCACAAGACCGGACATACTTGGCAACATCCTTGCCCATCCCCTCCCAGTGGAAGGACTTCCCCAATCTGTCTTTGGTTCTGTTCACCCCAGCATGGCCACTGAGATGATCATCTTGTGGTCATTGGGCAGTTTGCTCAAGATCTGCTGTGCCAGCTGTCTACACAAAGCTGGAACAGAACATAGGAAAAACACACACACTCAGCCAAACATCAATCAACACTGGTGACCTTGACTACTGATATGGTAAATAAGCCAGCTGTCCTTTGTAGGAATCATGATCTAACATGACAGAAAACCACAAGCCAACCCCTGTTATAAATATTTGTGGTCAAGAATGGGGACACAAATAAAAAAAAGTGACCTTAGCAAAATTAAAAGATGAAACTGGATCCACTGCATTGCAACCCCCATCATATAATAAAAGCCAGGTTCAGGTTACAACTAAACTGGGACCTAGACTGGTGACTGTCAGAATGGGACAAGTGCACAGAAGGAAAAAGTAGCAAACAATACTTTCACTACATTGGTACATCAGATGAAGGAAAAAATGGAACAGTTCACAAAGCACATTAGAAGACAGGAGCTGCGACTCAATCGCAGGAAAGTAAATAAATGAAACTTCAAAGTAAAAAGCTAAAATTAAGCATGTTAACATTTAAAATTCATTCATTAACATATGGAGTTGCCCCAAAACAGTTAGCTGCACGTGTGAGAGCACTCCTGCAATCCATTTGATATGCACAGAAAAGCAAAATACATTGGGAAAACAAATTCAGGCTTTACAAAAGCAGGTAACTACTCCCACTCTTCTCTCAGAGCCAGGATAAAAAACCAGGGTGTTGGTTCCCAACTGCTTTAACCCACAGATCCACACTCTGTGGTCATAGCTAAAAATATAACCTTTTTTCTCAAATATTTTTACATGCCAGTTAAGTTTTCTTTTATATCCTTTCTTAGTTTGCTAAACTTGCTGCTGGTGCCTGTACTTTAAAATACCATGATAAAGTTAATCTCTCTTGACTCAGATCTCCCTACCTTCCTAGTTTGTTCTTCTCCCACCTACCTCCTACCCCTGCCCCCACTTCTGCTCTCTCTCTGTTTTAAAAGTTAAAAGTTATAGTTTTTACAAAAACTTCCAAAAGATAAAGCAATTAAAAACAGAACAAAAACAAACAAAAAACAGGGTAAAAACTTTACTTTAAATAAATCCAGTAAATTAATTATTTTAAACACACGCATGCAGCCAAACATCTATCAACAGTAACATTTGACATTACCCATTGCTGCAATTGTTGGACATTGTGAGGTTTTATATGATTGATGCTTTATAAAAATAAATTGAACATATATTGTATTTACTCCTTTCTAACCACAGGGAAGAATCATAATTCATTTGTTCAAGGAACTGGGTGTGGAGAAGAGCGCCAACATCAGGCCAGGACAATTCAAGCACAAAACAAATCGTACCTTGCCAGAAGGCAGACAGATCAAAATGAATTAGCTTTTCCAAACACTGTTTTAGCCATATAAAGATTTACATTAGAAAGAAAATTATTTTTATATATTTTTTGTTTTAACCAGTCCTGTTATCAAAAGCAGTCACCTCACAAAAGTGTCATTGCCTAATAAATAAAAAGTAAAAATTTGGAAAGAGCCAACGAATCTGCACTTATTTTTCCAGAGACAGTCCTACTTAATAATGTGGCATGGATATATATGAACTTTTTTGATATGATATTTATTATTGTTTCACCTGCCTTGAAATGGGAATTACAGGTGCTTTGATAAATTGATTGAAATGTCAGCAACTTTCACTACAACTCCACTAATAAGTGATTTTTCAGTCTCCACTCAAAAGTTAGTTTTGAAACTTCCCAGATCAATTACTCCTGAGTGAATCACCACAAAGAGCTTGGGGTTCTTACAGAAAAAGTACTCTAAGTGCACTATTTTGCCTCTGTCTCTTGAAGCAGATCACCTGTACCACACAAGTCTGTGCTGTGTCAGAACTCTAGTACCCTGCATTGTGCATACTGGTATGAAGAAACACTGCATTTAAAGTGCAGACCTCAAAACCTGATAAAGAAACATTTCTAGGGACAGATTTCAGAGTAGCAGCTGTGCTAGTCTGTATCTGCAAAAAGAACAGGAGTACTTGTGGGACCTTAGAGACTAACAAATTTATTTCAGCATAAGCTTTCGTGGGCTACAGTCCACTTCTAGGGACATTTCTGTGCAAGTGCATGTAAAAATTGTTAACAATAAAAACTACATAAAATTTTAGTCTGAATTTTAAAGCATTATACTCCTTGAAGAATACATTATTTAAAGTGGATTTTTTTCCACTCCTTTTCCTCATAATCCAATCTACTGCTTCAGGTAGGCATGGTTTTATTACTGATCTCCGTCCTTACATTGGGAATAACAAGAGCATTGCTTGCAGTTTATATCTAATACAGCAGATGGCAGCAGTAAAAGTAATTATAAAACATGGATTACCTGCCATTTATTTCCAATCTAATCAAGGTCTTGTGTATTCTGTGGCACACTGAAGCTAAATCATGCACCAAGGCCTTCACGTTTCTATGGCAGAGAGATACTAACTTCCATGGCATATTGAGGTTTCTATGCCAGCTTCAGATGAATTCCAAAAATAGAGGTTTTGACTGAATTAACCATGGAAAGGAAGAATCCTGTCATCACATAATTTCTCATATTATTTTTGTGGCTATTAAATTCAATAGAAATTTCAGTTCTCGAATATTTTCTGTTTACTCCAGTCCCAAATTTTCAGCATGCCGCAGGATCTTTTATTCACTATATATCATTTTTGGAAGCTGTCAGGGGAAAGTTGATTAGGGAGCAGCTGGAGCTCTTGACAACCTGAAAGGGGTGGACGGCAGTCAAGGTTTCTGGATCCACTTTCATTTGAGGATTTTGATCCTGGAGGGATAATACACCTCCTCTTTCCCTCACTTTTCTGGGAAGGGGTAGAGATGACATGAAATTTGGAAGCAGGCTTGGATGCCTTCTACTCAGCACCAGCATCCTTTAATAACTATCTGCTTCACTGTGCCTTCAATATCTGCCTCCATATCCAATAATGATGGACAGGCAGTTCAACTGTAAAATGGTTATGTATCAACTTTTAAATGGTCATCACTATGATTCAAAGTAAGCATTCCACATGGGAGGAATGGGATTCATCACTAGTTCATGCCCGTCTTACAGTGATTATTTCAGCTGCTATCTGCAGACTTAGGAAGAGAACAGTATATCCATTTATGTTTAGTTCACACACTGGCGATTTTTCTTCACAACCATGAGAGCTAGAATTTTTATAAAAATGATTGTCTCTATTTTGGAGCGAAATTCTGCTCCAGAGAGGGAATCCTGCAGCCACATCTGTGAGCGGAAAAAATAAGACTTTGAATATAGTAGATGCCACTAAATAAAATTATTCATAGTTTTGCTCTTGTAATTAATAGTTTTCCTAATACTAAACTCAGGTAAATAGTAAGAGAACCTTCATTACAGGAAGAGATTTTGTTTAATATATTCTCTGAATAAAAAGGTAACCCTTGAGATCTAATTACTTTAAAATTTATTTGTGGGCAACTGCATCATAATCTCAAAAAGTCAAGTTGCTATTCATATTTTATTTCAAATTTTTGAAGCACACAACTCTTATTAAAATTAATATGAATTGTGCAAAACTATGGAGAGAATAGAACCATCATAATCAGTGGTTAGACCTTAACTATTTAAATTGTCCATTATTAAATGACCAGGCAGTAGAACAAAGAAGAATTGAAACTGTATGCATTATTTCATCATTATTTTTCATCTGTAGCGTGGAGATCGCATTCTGAGAGAGAAAGGGAAAAATTTATTCCTATAAAAACGCAGATGTAAGTGGGTGCTATTCCCACTAACTTCTAAAAGAACTAGGTTTACTTTCATTTAGTCTATATAATATAAAATGAAATATGCTTAGGCAAAACAAAATATATAAGAGTCTCAAAGGATTAAATCACACAGTTATGAAATCTACAAAGGAGGGAAAACCTGAACATGAAGTCTGAGAAATTCAGAACTCTGCCACCACAAGATTTCATTGATTATTTTAAGTGTGTTGAAAACAATTTGTTCCTGTATGCAAGTCGTTTCTGTACCTAAGCATTCCTAGTCTCCAGAGATAAGACTGCTGCAAATAGCACAAGTGAGGATGTGAAGATAATGTTAAAAGATGCCGCATAAATGCAAAGGATTTGCTTTTTAACAGCCTCCAAGTTTTCCATTTTCTATTTAAATTTGGGGGTAATATTCTATTTATTAAACATATCTTCAGTTAAAACCAAAAAGAAAATGAAGAGAGCACACAATAACTTTAAAAAATAATTAAATGAGAAAACATACTTTGCATTACAGTGTGAATTGGAAAAGGTAAATGATAAAAAGAAGAAACCTTGGAACCTCCTTTACGTATACCTATTACACATATGCTGATCTTTAGGAAAATTAATATTTATGTGTCCATTTACCTTTGACTCTATTCAGAAAGTACTAGAGTCCAAAAATGAATGTTATAAGAAACATATCAGGGGTGGACACCAGCAGTTTTTCCCAATGGTTAGATCCAGTCAGAAGGGGCCAGGAACCAGAGCTGGGGGTCAGGGGTTGGAGCTGAAGTTGGAAACAAGAGCCAAGGGTTGAAGCCAGAGTCAGGAGCCAGGAACAAGAGCCAGGAAAGGAACACAGGGCTGGAGCAGAACAAAAACCAAGCAGAGGCAGGACATGAGAAGGCAGAGGCAAGAGTGATTGCAACTGTGGGCAGAAGCACTGAGCAACTGGTGACCAGTTGCTGCTGCTGAGCTTCAAAGAAGGCCTTCTGGCTCCTTGCAGCCAATCAGGTATGCCAGCCATTAGGCAATCCTACCACAATCCCGCTGAATTCATTCAGTTTGGAGGCCAGCCTATCTAGTCCTCAGGTTCCGCCCAAATGTGCTCAATCCTGACAGTGCCCCCACTCCACCTGCCCTCAGGGTACCCTTCTAGGAGTCCTCAGCCCAGGCTTCTCAGGATGAGCTTGGTGGAAGTCCCAGGGTGGATCTGGTGCATGCCCATTCTCTGCTGGATCCCATGACCAGTCATCAGAACCATGGCCTTCCCAACCTATTAGATAGTAACACTTACCTCACACTTGCTTGGAGTCCAGAATCTGCCAGACTAGGTATTCCTCTTGTCCCTGGACCTTTATGGGCAACAGAGGTGGATTGGACTGACTGGGGATTGGGTTTTCTATACTAGGAAGGAAACATGGAATACTCGGTCTTCATTGACTCTGACTGACACAGTTTGAGTGTCACCAGGTTGATTTGCTCAAGGATCTTGAATAGACCTAATGTATTGGTGGTCTGACTTGGCTGACAGTCAGGTTAACCTGAGGTTTCTGGTTGACAGCCAGACCTTGTCCCCTACAGTAACTTTGGGTACTGCCTGGCAGTCCTGACTGATATAGTGCTTGTAGGCCTCTTTAGGGCTTCTAGGTGTTCCATGAACTCCCACTGAAGGTGGTGCAGGTGGGTTACTAGATATGCTGCTGCAAGGACCTTGGAAACTGTGGGTAACGCTAGTTGGAAATGTGGATGGAAATCATAGTTGACATAGAACAGGCTTTGTTGGGTGGAGGCATGAATCAAATTATTATAGGTGAATTCTGTGTAAGGCAGTAGAGAGACCCAGCCACCCTACTGATAATTCAGAAAGCAATGGAAATACTGCTCTAGAATCTGACTTGCCCATTTCAACTGTCTATTAGTTTGTGAATGGTATGCTAATGAGGTGAGGAGTTCTGTGCCTAGTAGCTCAAAAACTTGGACCAGAACCAGGCAACAAACTGTTGGCCTCCATCTCACACAATGCCAGTTGCAAGTACATGGAGCCTGGACACATGAGATGAGCTGTCTCCAAGGTGGTAGAGGCAGTGCTGGAGGGAACCAAAAGTGCCATTTTGGTCCAAAAATAGACCACTACTAGCACTACGGTGCAATCATTGGAACAAGTCCAGAAACGGACCAGGGCTGGGACAAGGTCGGCAGAGACTTGTAAAAGTAAAAAAAAACCTAACAGGAATTTAAAAAAATTTTCAAACTCAAACAGTCCCCTTATGTAAGCAAAAGTCAGGCTAGCTGTAACCCTAATAACGCAAAATTTGTAAAAGTAAAAAGCGTGTAAAGCAAGTTAAAAAAAACTGTATCAAAAGTTGTTGTAACCTTGTGTTAAATAAGTATGAAATGTAAACTATTGCCTAAATAGGTAAAAAACATAAAATATCAAAATAACATGTATGAACAAAATGCAGCTATCGCCCATTATTGTATAAAACAAAAGGTATAAATGCTCGCTGTAACTGTTTATCTGTAAAAAGACCTGTTTAGCTCTCTCCCTCCACAGAACTGCTAAAAAATAAAGTGTGTCTAACTTGCTGCACCTAACCTAAAAGTAAAAACTCTGTTTTTCTCCAACAATTTGGGGGCTCGTCCGGGATGGCAACACCTGCTAAAACAACGGCAACTGCTGCAGACCATTCCCCTTTGAACCCCATGGCACCACAATAAAGGTAAAAAACCTTTTAAAGTCTCTAAGGGGGTATTAAAAAAAAACTGTCTGTGGGGCCGTTTGTCCCTGTTGGGCTTATGCCATCCAAATTTATTAACTGTGCAGCAAAATCAGATGCAAAGTGGTACTAAAAAACTGTTTCACTGCCCCCAGTAAGGTTAGTTTAAAGTGGTACTAAAAACTTAGTTTGCCACCTGCAATAAGGTAGTTATATGCTGTACTAAAAAATATAGTTTGGCCGCCCCCAATAGGGTTAATGCCCCCGTGCTAAGGGGTTATTACCACCTCACATAAAAATAAGTGTATTAAGTCTAAACATAAGGTAAAATGGATTGTGGTATAAAAAAAGAAAGGCCTTGGTATATGTGTATACACCAGTGTAAATAAAAGTCACAAAAAACCGCCCAGAGCCCTCTGCAAAGCCGTAGGCTCGTAACCAAAAACTCTCTAACGCAAGTCCTGTAACTCCACCTCGTAAACCAGTAAAAGGTCCTGACTAAGGTGGCTCTCTCTGCCTGGCATCATCCGGTGAGGGGCCTCCCTGGGTCTATAATTGTGTAAACCCATCTTCCCTTCCCATTTCCTCTCCACGCAAGTCACTAACTGATCTAACCATCTCACTAAAAGCAATCAAAGTAAGCAGTGCTGTCTCTCTGAGACTAGCCGACGCTCTTTGCTAAAAGAAGGTGTAAAAGGGTTGTAAACATCCTCCATGATCTTTCCTGTGTAAGTGCCCGAAAAGTGGTGTGGTAATTTTAGCTTTATAAGCCTCTGCACTCAGCCAACAAAATAAAAACGTGTCTTAGTTTATAAGCCGCTGCAGCAAACAAGACATCCCTACTCACTTAGAGAATGGGTGGAAATCAATCTGAAAACTTGTAAGTATTTAAAAAATTAAAATTGTTACACGCATAAAAATCCATCTAAATAATTCCCACTAAAAGGTACCTTCAATTCAAATAAAATCATATGTCTTAGAGGTGCTCTCTAAGACACAGTGTAAAATTTAAAAAGTATCCAGATGCATCCGTACCCAAATTATTTTTGTTAACCCCTCGGCTTCTTTATATCCCCAATTAGTTAAGGCTAAAAGGAAAAAAATAAAAAAAATAAAAAAGGGTTAATTTAAAAAGGCAGCTTGGTCTAAAAATAAAAATAAAGCTGCTTTGCGTTCAAGGGCAAAAATTAACACAAACTGTGCCAAGCATAAAAAACAACAAACTTTAAAGGCTCCAAAAATAAAAAATACAAACAAAACAGAAAAAAAAAAGCCAAGCTTTGTGTCCCTAAAGCCAATGTAGTTTAAAAATGCTAAAAAAAGCCACAGTCAGCTGGCCTAAACTAAAATACCAAGCAAAGGTCTCTAAAAGGAATGCCCCAAAAACTCAACCCTCCCTGTCTCTCCTACCCCTGAGCCTGGCCAGCCCGGGCAGCATGTTTGTAAGTATAAAAGTGGGTCAGGGTTTAAGCACTAACGCTTCTTTCTTCCTTTAAGTAACGCAAAAGCAGTTCCCACACTCACCGTTGTATTATTAGTTTATTAATAAAGCTTTAAAATTCAGTCTTGTAATGTGTTCCTATATCTTACTCCCAAATGGTCCTGCGGTCTCCAACAGACTGGAGGAGGCTAAGTGGCTTTATGTATGAATTCTTGGTTCAGAAGCAAAGGTCAAAAAAGCTAACATGTTTCTTGATGAAAGAGTGCATACCCAGTCACCAACAATTCCATGAAACCGAGCTTCCTGCTGTTTTAGTTTGGACAAAAGTGATAGCATGTCATGGCAAAATTTCAGAACTTTGAGTCTGTCATAAACAGATGGTTAAGGGCTAATGCCTCTTTTACCTGTAAAGGGTTAAAAAGTTCACCTAGCCTAGCTAACACCTGACCAGAGGAACCAATGGGAGAACAAGATGTTTCAAAAGGAAGGAGGGATGTTTTCCCTTTGTTTTAGAGTTTCAGTTTCAGCTGGAGTGAAAAAGATCAAGGAACAAGCCTCTTATCAGAGTAGTAAGTTTTAGAAAGGAATAAATAATTTATGTTTATTTCTTTGTAACATGTCTTATGCAATTAGAGGTAGAATCAAATTGGGTATTTGGTATTTTTTGTGAACTAAATTTGTGCCCAGGGGAACATCCTCTGGGTTTTGAATCTGTTGTCTGTGAGAGTAGCTGGTATGCTAATCTCTCCCAGAGGGTTTTCTTTTACCTCTCTTTTCTTTAATTAGAAGCCTTTTTCTTAATACCTGATTGATTTTTCCTTGTTTTTAGATCCAAGGGGATTGGATCTGGACTCACCAGGGACTGGTGGGGGAAAGGAGTGGAGATGGTTAATTTCTCCTTGTTTTAAGATCCAAGGGGTTTGGATCTGTGTTCACCAGGGAATTGGTGAAGTCTCTCAAAACTACCCAGGGAAAAAGTAGTGCTTGGGATATGGTGGCAGTGATACCACATCTAAGCTGGTAATTAAGCTTAGAAGTGTCCATGCAGGTCCCCACATCTGTACCCTAAAGTTCAGAGTGGGGAAGGAACCTTGACAGAGTCGAGGTGGGTCACTGGGTACATAAATGCAATTCCCCGTGGTGGAAGATCTCAGTTTTCAATTCAAAATCTGAACTGGGCTGGGTATCTGCATTGTCCAAGGGCTGACTGATCTGGGTAGTGAATGGGTCATGAGGCAGCATGTATCAAATGGTGGACATTAGGCACTTGTCCACTGTTTCATTGAGAAAATTGGCTAGTTTAAGGATTGTTGAACAAGGTCCTGTGTGGGAAACAATGTAGTCATCCTTTCAGGACAAAGGGCATCTACTTTTCCTTTTCTAGTATCTGAGCAGTAAACCATGACAAACTCAGACTGGGCAAATAGTGACCACCAGATCTGATGCTGATTTAAGTTTCAAACTGTGCAGATATTTTCCCTTGTGGTCAGTAAGGACCTGAACTGGGAACCGGGCTCCTTCCAGGAGGTGGCACCACTCTTCAAAGGCTTCTTTGATCACCAGTAGCTCTTTATCCAAATGTTCTTTTTTCAGGGGTTGACTTTAGAGAATAAGATGCACATTGGTGTAGTTGATTATGTGGAGTTGTTTATTGTGACACTATGGCTCTGATTTCAAAATCTGATGCATTGACCTCTACAATGTATGGCTTGGTGAGATCTGGATGGATGAGAATGGGAGCCATTGTGAACACTCTCTTTAATTAGTCAATGGTGGATTAAGCCTTAGGAGACCAGACTAATTGAACTTCCATTTGGAGAAGTGCTGTCACTGGGATTGCTAGGTGGGAAAACCCCTTGATCAAATGCTGACAAAAGTTGACAAAATCTGAAATTCCCTTATCAGGCAGGGAAGGCAGTCTTCCACTCATCCACTTCCCAAATATGGACCAGATTATGAGCTCTATGGAGGTCCAGTTTGGTAAAGTCCTTAACAGAGCAAAATCTCTTTAATAGCTCACTGATAAGCGGTGAAGAGTCTGACTCCGGATGGTTTCCTTATGCAAGGCTTGATAGTCTACATATAGAGATATCTCTTTTTTTGCCAAAAGGAAATGGGGGTTTCTGCTGGGGACGGGGATGGGCAGATGAACCCCTTTTCCAGATTTGTCTGAGATGTTCTCAAAGCACCCACAGCTCAGGATCTGAGAGGGAAGAGATTTGTCCAAAAGGAACCTTGGCTCATGCCTGGAGGTTGATGGGGGAATCATAGTGATGGTGTGGTGGCAGGATATTGGTCTTCTTCTTGTCAGACATATGTTCCAAATCCCTGTACTTTGCCGGTAGAGCCAGGGCTACTACAGGAGTTGCAAGTACTGGGCTATTCCCTCTACATCAGGATCCTGGGTCTCCTCAGGTTTAAACGATGGATGGCCTCTGGCATGGAACTGAGTTTGGGGAGACAAGACTATTAGCAAAACATTGAGCAAAAAAAACTGACCATGCTCACTTCCCCAATGAATATACAGATTGTGTGCTGTGAGCCGGGAGATGACAAGAATGACTGGGAAATGGGGGAGTGAACCAGATGAACTTATCCTGAGCCCCACCAGTCTGAGTCAGCTGGTATGGGCAAGCCATGGGTGTCTAATTGCAGTGTAGACATACTCTCTCTATATACTGTGGACAACCTGGGCATTTTGCTTTGTCTTGCCCATGGAAGACTGATCCTTGAGGAACTTCACTAATAACCTTCCTTTAGTCTGGCAGTTCACCTTTCAGCAAGACGTACTGTAATCTCCCCTTTAACCAGTTCCTTACTCACCTTTCAATTCTCATATTAATCCCTCATATTAATTCTCCAATTTAACTAACTATTTTTCATGTGGAACTGAATCAAATTATTCTACTGAAATCAATGTAGATTAGATTTATTGCATTTCCTTTGTCTAGAAAATTGGCTATCTTCTCAAAGAAAGAGATCAGGTTGGTCTGGCAGCATTTACCTTGTATTTTGTCCCAATTACCATTTACCTCTATGTCCTTAACTACTCTCTCTTTCAAGATCTGTCCTAAAACCTTGGATACAATTGAGGTCAACCTAACAAGTCTGTAGTTTCCCAGATCACATTTTTTCCCTTTCTTCAATATAGATACTATTTTTTGCAATTCTGCAGTCCTAGGGTATGCCCCCCAAGTTTCTGGATTCATTAAAAATTCTTACTATTGGGCTTGTAATTTCATGTTCCAGTTCCTTTAACATTCTTGGGTAGAGACTATCTGAGCCCCCCAATTTGGTCCCATTGAGCTTGGAGTTTGGCTTTCATGTCACATGTGGGAATTTCTACTTCCATATTCTTGTTCCCATTAGCCAACCTGCCACTTCCCCCAAGCTCCTGATTACCCTTATAAAACTGAGTCAAAGTATTCATTTAAGAGTTGGGCCATACCCAGATTATCTGTAATGTCCATCTATCCTCAGTGCTTAGACATTCCATTTATTTTTTCCTTGTTTTCTTTTTATTTATATAACTAAAGAATCTTATAAGTTTTGGTTTCTTTTGCAAGGTCCAATTTTTCTTGGCTTTTGGCAGTTGTCACTTTTTCCCTACTCTCTCTGACTCCTAAGAGGTAGCTTTCCTTGCTGATCCATTCCTTCTTCTATTCCTTGTAGGCTTTCCGCTTTCTCTTAATAACCTGTTTTGAGATGCTTGTTCATCTAGTTTGGTCTCCAACCCTACCCTATGAATTTTCCCCCTTTTCTTGGGATGCAAACTTCAGCTAGTTTATGGAACTTTGACTTAAAGTAATTCCAAGCCTCCTCCACATTCAGATCCTTGAGTTCTTCAGTTCAATCACTTCCCTAACTAATTCCCTTCATTTTTGCAAGTTTGCCCTTTTGAAATCAAAGACCCTATTTGCAGACCTATTTTTGTTTATCCTTCCATTTAATTTATACTGAATTAATTCATGATCACTTGAACCAAGGTTATCCTCTACAACTAGTTCTTCTATGATGTCCTTACTACTGACCAATACTAAATCTAAAATGGTACCACCTCTTGTTGGTTCAATTACTATTTGTTGACGAAATCTGTCAGCTGTCACATCCAGGAATATCATCTATTTATCTATTTCCAAAGGTGGGTAAATAAATGGAGAAGTTGAGCTGCTGAGAATTTAATTTCCTAAGGTCATTCAATTAGTAAATGGCAAATCAGAAACAGGCCGTCAGGTCTTCTGATTCCCAGTCCTCTGCTCTAAATCTATGATCTAGATCCTTTAGGATTAATGGTGCCACATCAGTTAGTAGTTGGTGTAGTTATTAGAGGGGTTTTTGGGCGTGTGGACATTCAATGGTATTTGGGGCAGAAAAAGAGATCAGTGCTATATTATTAATAAACAACTGAATATTCATCAAAAAGGTCAAGATGTGTTGGAAACAGAAAACAGATATACAGTATGATGAACACCATCTAGTTTGGCTTATCTGCTGCTTGGATGTAGGGAGCCAGGCTCAATGATTATCTATTTGGGATAGATTTCTCTAACAGCCCAGACTGCTAATTACACATTAATTAGATTTGGTGGTTGTTATAATTCATGTCCAAAACCTGGATAATCTGGTCACATATTTTGTGTGACCCTTTTGGAGGAGACCATACATAAAATTAACACAGCTGTCAAGTTTATGTTTTTTGTCCAGTTGATTGGTGGATATCATAGTCATGCCAGCGTAAATATGACTGTGTATCCGGGCACTGAAATATGAGGCCAGATGTTTCTGACTTACATACAGACACATGAACTTGGAAATTTAACTTCACCTGACATGTCAGTCATTTAAAAATGGATCTTAATTCTAGATACTTACATTTTAACACTATCCCTCAATATTCCTTCCTTTGGAATAAGTTTAAGGATAGCCTTTGAACTCATTTGTACTCCTTGTTTCAATCACCATCTCTATTAATTCCATATATTACCTTTGTGACAATGAGTTTCCTATTTCACTTCTAATTTTTTTCATTTTTAAACTATTTTAACACCTTACTAGTGTAGAAAGATCATCTGTATTGACTGTACTGCTCTATTTCAGAACTTCGAAAACTTCTGTTATGTCTCCTTGAAATCTCCTCTTTCCCAATAAGAATAAACCCAATTCCCTTGCCTTTACTTTATAACTTGTATCTAGCAAACTTGGTGTAATTGTTGTTGACCTAGACTGTCCCCTCTTCAAGGTAATAACAACATTTCTGTGAACGGTGATTAATATTGCACACAGTATTTTAAATAGGTGTGACACATGCCTTACATAGGAACAGCATCATTTTTTTTGTAGTCTATCCTTCTGCTAATACAGTCTTGTATATCATTTACTTTTTTTGCTGCAGCTGTAGGGCAGGTTGATAATTTCAATTATTTGTTTCACAAGAGCACCCGTATCCTTTACCTGATTATAGTGCTGTCTGATTGTTCTATCTATTGTTTAGCATCTATTTTTTGGGCTGGTTCCTTGATCCTGGACTAATTATTTTACATAATTCTACACCGAATTGCCTTTGCCATCTGCTGGTCTAATCAGCTTAATGATCCATATCCTTTGGAATAGGATTGTATTATTCCTCATTATTCACTCTGCCTCCAACTTTAGAATCCCTTGCTAGCATGGAGAATCTGGCCCCAATTCTTTGCTGCAGTCAAGGAGCGTATGGCACAACTCAGGCAGAAGGTGTTAAGAAAGCCACCTTCACCTGCTTCCATCTGAGGCCTAGTGTGTACCAATCTGATCCCCTGGCATAAGTCAAAGCAGCCTTTAGGCTGCTGTAAAGTACACCAGCTGTTATTGGTCCCAAAAGGCCATTATAGGAGCCAGAATCACTGTGTCTCAGCGTACGTCTACACTATGGGATTATTCCGATTTTACATAAACCGGTTTTATAAAACAGATTGTATAAAGTTGAGTGCACGCGGTCACACTAAGCACATTAATTCGGCGGTGTACGTCCATGGTTCGAGGCTAGCGTCGATTTCCTGAGCATTGCACTGTGGGTAGCTATTCCATAGCTATCCCATAGTTCCTGCAGTTTCCCCTGCCCCTTAGAATTCTGGGTTGAGAGCCCAGTGGCTGATGGGGCAAAAATCATTGTTGCGGGTGGTTCTGGGTAAATGTCGTCAGTCATTCCTTCCTCCGGGAAAGCAATGCAGCAATCATTTTCCGCGGCCCTTTTTCCCTGGATTGCCTGGCAGATGCCATAGCAGGCAACCATGGAGCCCGTTCAGCTTTTTTTTTTCACAGTCCGTATGCGTACTGGATGCTGCGGACACGAGGCAATACTCCAGCGCTACACAGCAGCATTCATTTGCTTTTGCATGATAAGAGACGGTTACCAGTCGTTCTGTACTGTCTGCTGCTGGGGTAAAGTGGCAATGAGATGACGGTTATGCTGTCCCTCTATACTGTCTGCTGCTATCATGGGTCCCCTGGCTGAATCAGCGGTGGGCGCAAAGCAAACTGGAAACTGACCCTGACGTAATCCCTCCTTTATGGATCTAAAAATAGAGTCAGTCCTGCCTAGAATATGGGGCAAGTGTACTAGAGAACCAGTTGTCAGAGAGCACAGCTGCTGCTGTGTCAGATCCTGCAGAAATGATGAGCTACATGCCATAACGGGGGGTCCTGCAACAACACCCAGTTGCTTCTCTCCTCCCAACCTTCCTGGGCTACCTGGCTGTGTCCCCCCCCTTGTGTCATGAAGTTATAAAGAAGCAGGATAAGAAACAGAGACTTCTTGTGAGTAAAATGAGGGGAGGCAGCCTCCAGGGCTATGGCAGTCAGGCGCACATAAAGCGGTGCGGGGGAAGAGCCCAGCTCCCTGCTGTGATAGTCAGGCAGTAGCAGAATCTTTTCTTACAAGGAAAAGGGAGGGCTGATGAAGCTCAGCCCCAGTTTGCTATGATGAGGACAGTTACCATCTACTGGAATGATGGGAGTCTTCCTATTTTACCAGGTGCCCTCGGCAGCTCACCTGAGGCCAGCAGGAGCACTCTGGGCTGATGGTGACGAGGATTCAGTCATATTGCACCATCTGCACCAGGGAGGGGAGAGGAGCCGGATACTGCTTTTCACTGCTGCAGCATGCGTCTACCAGCAGCATTCAGTAGACATAGGTGACATTGAAAGAAGTCAAGAAACATTTCTTCCCTTTTCTTTTCGCGTGCAGGGGCGGGGGGGAGTAATTGATAAGCTTTCCTGACCATGCCGGACAATGGTTTTGACCTACAGGCATTGGGAGCCAGCCAAGAATGCAAATACTTTTTGGAGACTGCTGTGGGCTGTGGGATAGCTGGAGTCTCAGAACCCCTCCCTCCCTCCATGAGCGTCATTTGAGTCTCTGGTTCCCGTTACGCTTGTCCGCAGCACTGTGTAGCCTGGAGATTTTTTTTTCAACGCTTGGCATTTTGTCTTCTGTAACGGAGCTCTTTTGATGAACAGGTTTGTCCATACAGCGATCAGATCCAGTATCTCCGTACGGTCCATGTTGGAGCTTTTTGGTTTGGACTGCATCGCCACCGTGCTGATCAGAGTCCACGCTGGGCAACAGGAATGAAAATCAAAATTTCGAGGGCTTTTCCTGTTTATCCCTGCATCAAGTTTCAGATGCTGTCAGAGGGTCACAGTGGTGCACTGTGGGATACTGCCCAGAGGCCAATACTGTCGATTTGCGGCCACACTAACCCTAATCCGATATGGCAATACCGATTTTAGCGCTACTCCTCTCGTTGGGGAGGAGTACAGAAACCGATTTAAAGAGCCCTTTATATCGATATAAAGGGCCTCGTAGTGTGGACGGGTACAGCGTTAAATCTGTTTAATGCTGCTAAAATCGGTTTAAACACGTAATGTAGACCAGGACTCAGTGAAGTCCTGAGAATCTCCACTTTTCCTTGTTATGCCTCCTGTGCAAACTGATAGGAGGGAATAAGACAAGAGCTTCTATGCTGGCTATACACTACTGAAGGATCCCCTACATTGGATGATCATCCTGTGGCTGACTTTAGGATCACTTTGCACCATCAGCAAAGTGCAAGGCAGTTGCAAGGCAGCCAGATTGGGGCCATTGTTTTAAAATAATTGGTATAATAATTTTGATATTCTATTCTCTTACATTCTGTGAATTAGAGGCCCTAAAACGGACCCCTGGGCTACTCCAGTTGTAATGACTGTAAAGAACTATAAGTGCTAAGTAATATCTTATCAATATTTTCTCCAGTTTTAAAAAGATACATCTCTACAATAAACTGAAACAGTAATAAATGGCAACAGAATTGTTATTTAAGATTTTTTGTAGAGTCATAACTATTGATGCTGTTTGAAGAATCTTTATTACTTTTTCTGATGAACCAGTCTGAGAGCACAGATTGACTTTCAGATCCTGGTTGTGTTTGCAAATCTAGCAAATAGAAAAAGTATCATTGTCTTTGCAAACTGACCATTACTCAAGTATGGGAATCACAGAGAGACAACAAATATACAACCCCACAGCAGTATTTTTAAAGAGTAAAATTCCACATTAATCAAATTGTGCTTTTTTGTTGTGTTATCTTGCTACAACTCTTAAGATAGGTTTTTCAGAAATGAAAGGGAATTCCTGCAGACCTGAAACAATGGATACAGATGCTGAGTTCTGCTGCAGTGCTGAATATTAAATATGTATTTGATGCATGGGGGAATGCATATGCTGAAGACTTCTTTTAATCTCCTGTAGGGGTAGTTTGGTGAGGACACCTCAGCTGGTTAAGCCTGGGGGCAGTCTGCAGGCTCGTAGAACCCTGGCCAGCCATACCTTGTCAGGAAAATGTGTCGCCTTGCTGTTCCACCTCTGTGACATTTTCTTCTTTTAGCAAATCTGCTTTATTTGGTTCTTAGCCTTTTTCTGAGTCCCTACTAGGATGGCTCCATTGGAACAAGATATAAAATTTTACATGTGGCATTATATTATTTTAATATATAGATTAGCTATTGATCTATGAGGCTAATTACACTACGTACCACTAGCAGCATGTTGTGTACATAGAGCTACGTGTTTCAGTGAAAAGCACACCACGTCCATGCTGCAATGCGTAGCTACACTTGTCAGTGAAAGGCTCTGGCAGAGAGGAGGCAGTGGGGAAGGCTTCAGCAGCTCCCCGCTGCTGGTGCCTTTCACTGCAGTGAGGAAAAGCCCTGGGCAGGGGAGAGGAGCAGGGAAGGGATCAGCCATTTAGATCCATAGGAACACCCACTTGGATCTCTGGGAAATCTGTCTGAAGAACTGTAGTGAGATAACATCACACAACACTGAGCCTTTCCCTGCTGCCTCCTTCCTGCTAGAGTCTTTCCCAATTGCTAGAGTCTTTCCCTTTGCCAGAGAAGGGTTCCAGCAAGGGGAGCTGTTGGAGCATTTCCCCTCTGCCAGAGTCTTTCCCAACTGTTGGAATCTTTCACTGTAGTGGGGAAAGGCTCCAGCTACGGGGAACTGCTGGAGCCTTTCCCCACTGCATCCCCTTGCCAGAGCCTTTCCCCACTGCTGGAGTCTTTTCCTGGAGTGAGAAAAGTTTTTGGTGGTAGAAGGTAGTGGGGAAAGGCTGATCCCCACAAAGGGGAAATGTTCCAACAGTGGGGACTGGGCAGAGCCTTTTCCTGCTCCCTCCCCACCAGAGCATTTCCTCACTGGGGGACTCTTTTCCTGCAGGGGAAAGGTTCCAACCACAGGGAGACAGGGGGACACTACACTGCTAAAAACAGCAGTGTGGGTGGGGAGGCACCACTTGGGCAAGTAGACAGCATCTATGGTTTGTACTCACATACATACCCACCCCCTTCAGGTGTGTCTTTCCTCTACTTTCCTAAGCCGTGCTGCACCGGCTATGTTGCTATTTATACCCATGCTAGAGGGGCTCTGTGGCTATGTACGCTGCACCACTGGTTCTCAGTCAGGGCTCCGGGGCCCCCTGTGGGGCCGTGAGCACATTTCACGGGGTCCGCCAAAATAAACGAGAGAGCAGGGCTGGCGTTAGATTTGCTGGAGCCCAGGGCAGAAAGCTGAAGCCAAAGCCCCATCACCCGGGGCTGAAGCTGAAGTCCGAGCAACATAGCTTCGTGGGGCCCCCGGCAGTTGCCCTGCTTGCTACCACGTAACACCAGCCCTGGTTTTTAGTCTACTGGATACACAGAAAAACAGTTTTGTTGAGGCACAGGTGGGCAGTGGAGCTTTTCTATAGCATGTTGGGGGGAGGGGGAGGCTCAAAAAGAGAAAAGTTGAGAAGCCCTCCGCTACACGCTGCTGAAAGGAAAGTGTAGTGTAGACATACCCAGTGTGGATTTCTTTTTTATTTTGGCCTCTCCCCCTTACCCACCTCATGTCATCCATTGCTGTAGCATTGTTCTGTAAGAGAGCAATAACTGTGATTTAAACAGTTTCTTATATTATACTTTAAGAAGCTATTTAGGCCCCTATTCATCCCCACATTGATGCAGAGTCCAGTGCAAAGAGTAACGGGCTCGTGTCCCCCTCCCCCATCCTGGATCTATTAGGGGCCATTTCAGGCCCCAGCACAGGTTATGATACTTGTCTAACACACACCCAGCTGCCCATGGCCCCCACAATCCTGTGGTAGCCAGTGAAAAGCTGGGGCTATTATGCTAATTTAGGCCTTGTTGTGTCCAAGTCTGCACTTAAGAGGGTAAAAGGGGGCAAAGGCCATCTTAAAACTTAATAAAATAAACCAATTTTGGAAGCAATCAAAATGGTAGAAACTGGACAATGTTTAAACAAAACAAAAAACTATGATTAAGTGTTTCACAGTTTCTGGGGATGTCACAAAACAATTGTAGCAACTGGCCAACAAGTTAGGATAACAAGAATGGAATTACTGGGTGTTTCTTTGAACTGGTTAATTTCAATTCAACGAGTTTGCCCCTTCTTGGTGAACACTGATTTTCTGTGGGTCAGTAGGCAACTTCCTTAAGCTTACAAGAAGGAAAGAATAGGAAAGAAGAAAAAAGATGTGTCTCCATTCTGGGTACCACTACATATTGTTCCCCCAAAATTGCCATCAAATCCTTGGGCTTCCATCTTCCTGATCTTGGATGATGTTGTAAGCAGACACAGACAGGGAACCTGATGACATCGCCTTCACTGGTGAGGTACCTTGATTGGGGCAGGGGGTTGGGGTGTAGGAGGGGGTGCGGGGGTTGGGCTCTGGGAGGGAGTTAGGGAGTTTGGGTGCTGGGTGCATGCTCTGGGCTGGGGCAGGGAGTTGGGGTGTGGGAGGGAGTGATTGTTCTGTAATGGTGTCCTGTCCTCTTCAGTATTTAACACTCCTCCAATCTTTATGTAACCTGCAAAATTTATCAGTAATGATTTTGTTTTCTTCTCGTCATTAATAAAAGTGTTAAATAACATAGGGAACCCCCAGTAGAAACACCCATTCAGTGATGGTTCACCATTTACAACTACATTTTGAGACCTGTCAGTTATTAATCTATTTAATGTGGGCCACGTTGATTATATATTATTATAGTTTCTTAATCAAAAAGTTGTGCAGTACCATGTCAAATGCCTTACAGAAATCTAAGTATATTACATCAACACTATTATGTTTATCAACCAAACTTGTAATTTCATTAAGAAAAATAAATATCAAGTTAATGTGATAAGATCTATTTTCCATAAACCCATGTTGATTGGGATTAATTATATTACCCTTTATTAATTGAGTCCTATATCAGCAATTCCATCATATTGTCTGGGACTAGAGTCAGACTGACAGGCCTGGAACTTTACCTAAACCATCTAGTTTACCCTTTTTATATATTGCCATGACATTAGCTTTCTTCCAATCATCTGGAACTTCACCAGCATTCCAAGAATTTTTAAAAATCAACATTAATGGTCCAGAGATCTCCCACGCCCATTCTTTTAAGACTCTTGGATGCAAATTATTCAAACCCTCTGATTTAAAATGTGTAAGTTTAGTAGCTGCTGTTTAACATCTCCCTTATTCACTATTGGAATGGAAAAAATATGTCATCATCATCATGATATGAATACATCATGTGTCTCTTTCCCAAACATAGAACAGAAATATTTGCTAAACACTTCTGCCTTTTCTGCATAATTATTAACACTTAACTGTTTAATGTTATAACAAGGATTTTAGAATTCCTTAACCCTTTTGGGCCTGAGGCCTATCCTACCTCCATTGTTCAGCAGAACAGGTGATTGGAGAGAGAACAGCTGTGGTGGTCCTAACATCTAGCAGGCCCTCTGCTCCCAGCTGTCCCCCTGTGACAGCTTATTCCCTGGCAGAAGGGATTAGGGTGACCAGATGTCCCGATTTTATACGGACAGTCCTGATTTTGGGGGCTTTTTCTTATATACCCCTATTACCCCCCATCCCCTGTCCCGATTTTTCACACTTGCCCTCTGGTTACCCTAGAAGGGATGCAGGGCAACAGCATACACTGGGCCCATAGTGTCCAGTGAGAGTGTTACATACAGTTTTATTGTTGTTTCTCTTACTTTTGAGTTTTACTATTAAAGGGTCATTGCTGTAATCCCATTTGAGAATAAGACTCATTTTCTTTACAGAAGGGAATTATATTTACTGCTTTTCAGACCTCTTCAGTGTCACAAATCTAGTGAGGTTTTTCAAATGGCCATTAAAAGCTAACTCATCTCCCTGGACTGGTGCTTTGTCTACTTTAAGTGCATCTAACCATTTTCTAACCATTCCTGTTGTTAGACGTATAATACCTAGAGCAGCTTTGTCTGTTGTCCCTGCAAAATTGATCCCTGGAAGCGATTCCTGAAATACTGATTTGCAGTACTATTTCATTTACTGCAGAAATGCAATTGGTATTATTAGCCCTACAAATCATCACATACTTACTAATGTAGTGATGTTTCTTTCCACCATTTTCCACCTCTACCAATGAATGCTGCACATTTTTTTAAATGAAGGGCTTTTATTTAATTTTATCCCAATATACAAGATTAAACTTTGTGTTAGTAATAAATTGGACTCCAGTAGGTGGTACTATTTTCCACCTTCCAAGACATTCTTGGTATTTTTGTTGGCTTTGTGGGAGGGAGACATCTGCTAGTATTTAATTTGTTTGTCTTTTATATTACTGTGTTGTGACTACAATAGATACAGAGCCAGATCCTCAGCTGGTATGGAAACCATGTTGACACCAGCTGAGAATCTGGCCAATACTGTCTGATTTTCACATTTCTTTGTCACATTCACAATGCATAATAAAAAAACACTTAGGTGTTTGTAGGGATAGAGAGACCACCTCTTGAGAGCAAAGGTGAGACACTACACCCTGTATTCTTCATAATGATATTATTCTGATATATTATGACATAGTTGTGATGTATCCTATGCAAGATAAGTCATGTGGGATGTCATTGGAAAGGTTATGATTTGCTTAATATGATTATCCTATTTGTATGCATGTATCATTTTTGTATTTGAAGTTATGAATATTGACTGTGTAGCTGTATTTCACATGTATTTATGCCTGGGTAACACCACTAGACAAGATGTTTTCATTCTAGACAGCTGGGTGAGGAAGGGCCTATTCAGGGCAATGTGCCATTAGGAAAACAATAGGCCTTAGGAGAAGCTTATCTCTCACTTGGAGAGCCTTCTTGTGAATGCTCCAAACAGTCAGTGAGTGATGCTGCTATGACTCTACAAGGATATGTGATAGGACCAAATGTCTCTAGACTCCATATTGGGATGTCAGTAATTTTCCAGATCAATCTGCGAACTAAGCTTTGAAACAAAGGGTTCCACCGTATGCAAAAGCTATATAAGGCAGGGAGTGACATCATTTGGGGTTCTTCACTGACTCCCAACCCAAGAAGACTCTTGGAAACACCTGAGGAACAAAGACTGAACTGGGGGAAATGATGGACCCAGGCTAAAGGGATTTTTAGCCTTTGAATGGAATACCTGGGGATACCAAGTGCAGCTTGCCCCTTATGAATCTGCAGCCTGCTTGTATTATCACTTAGGGTGAGACTCTGCTATTCATATACAATCTATTTGGTATATTAAGCTTAGTTTGCATTTTTTGTTTATTTGCTAGGTAGTCTGCTTTGATATGTTTACTATCCCTGATAATCATTTAAACTCTATATTTTGTAGTTAATAAATTTGTTTTTGCTTTATCTAAACCAGTGTGCAGGTGATCATAACTCAGGGCAAAAGATTATTGTATATTTCTCTCCACATAGAAGGAGGGGGAGAATTTTATGAGCTTGCGCTGTTCAGTTTCCTGTGCAGCGCAAGATGGTATAATTTTGGGTTTACACTCCAGAGGGGGTGCATACCTGAGGAGCTGGGAGGTGCCCTAGCTGAAGGCTTCCCAGGCAGAGACTGGTCAGAGAGCCTACCTGCATGTAACTGCAGCTGGGTGTGTCCCTACCTGTATGTATGCTGATGAAAGTGCAGGCTAGAGAGAGGGTTTTGCAGCTTGTCACAGCAGTATAGTGTAAAAGGGAGCCCAGACTGATGGGTGAGGGAGTCTCAGTGGTACCCCAGTTCTAGGTAGCATCCCATAGGGATTCTGTCACAAAAGGATAGTTTAATCTCCATGCCAATTCAATCCTTGCCCTCCCTGCTGATGCTGGCCAGATGATACCAATTAGAACCTCCTTTCAAGTTTTTTTTCTTTTTCCCTTTACACATTTGGAACGGAGCTCTGACCAGTGAAAAGATATCAAATGATAACTTTTGGAATCTAGAGACATGGGGTAGATATTAAACAGAAACCTAGGAGTTAAAAATAACTATATCTCATTACTAATCATCAGAACAACCCATTCCTGGTTAATCTTTAGACATTTTAAAACCACACTAAAGCACTCCAGAGCAAACATTATCCTTATGATCCTGAAAATACCCAACTTTAAATCTGATCTAGAAAATGAATAAAATGTATAACATTATCACGCTACGACTCTTCCTTACATGTCTTAGTAATTAAGATCTTTCAAGTTCTTTTGCTAGAATGGTTACACTAAGTAAATATTTATTCAGTACATAAAATGCTATTAGGTTACACAGACAAACAGCAAAAAAAAAATCATGACATAGTCTTCAAAAGATGCTGAAAGTTGGAAAAGAACTATATCTAGATTGTGATGACATTTCTCAGGACATGCTCAGCATTACTCAAGGCCATTGATATAACATATAGTTCATTTGACTGGCAGAAGTCCAAATAGCAAAACTAGAATCTGCAGAGGTCTTGGTTCTCAACATAATGTGGAACCTGCACCACATTTTAAAGTTCATTTTGTAAGCGAATGTGGCTGAAATAACGACTGGCGTTATTCCTCTGAATTTAGGAGAAATGATTCATCAATGAATTTGGTACACTTAGTAAAAAATATAAATCAGATTATAGTTACCAACTTGGAAAAAATTTCTTTCCTTTTGTTTTAGAAAGTGGGAATTTATGAAATAAATGAATGCATGTGAATTCCTTTTAGCCCCAAATACACAGAGCCAACAAGCCTTCTATTTATACACAAAAAAAGCAATTCCTTATTTCTGATAAAAATAGTAAATATCTTGGTTTCTAAAATCTGTGTTTTCAGTAATGTTGAAATGTGCAGGCAAGCACAAACCTGATTTCTACACCCTTCTCTGCATTAGCTGCAGGAATTGTATCCTGATCTCTTTCCCAATGCAAAATATTAACCTTTGCCAAGCACATTATACAGTAACTAAAAAGAGGTCTAGATCCTTTATCAATCAAGATTTCAAAGACATTATAACGGAGAGATGCTACTTCAAGCTCAGATGAAAGCTTCACATTATCATGATCTCAATTTATGCACTATATGGTTCTATAACCACAGCTAAACTCAGGGAAGATTTAAAAATTGTGGCTTTATTTGAAAAAGGAGAACTAGTTCCCTGCTTGCAATTAGTAGGTGAAAAGCAAGCAGAAGAATTTTACTGATACATCTCTCTTTGAAAATGAATCTTACACGTGTACTTGATAGGCTGAAAGTGAACCAAGGAGTCTCCAGAGAAAATGAATGAATAGTGGTCGTAGCTGAAAAATGATCATTATATCTCTAGCGAATGAATCATTCCAAAATACAATTTCAGAGTTGCATGGCCAATAGGTTACAGCAGCCAGGACTACAGATTTTTTAAAACTTGGGCTCTCTGACCTTTTAATTTAAACCACAAATAAGGAAAAGATGGAGAGTATTCTTCAATTCTGGAAAGCAACATAAACAAACTATAGTGAATTCAGCTCAGCAGGTTTATATTAAGTCCTTTTAAGTGAATAAATTTCTGATGATTGTGATTATAAATAATGCATCTAAATGCTAGCATTACAGCCAAAGCTAATTCACTCATGATACAGTCATTTAATTATCAGGTCTTCTTATGATTTGACTTACTGGTAAGAACCCTCAGCTTTCTGCCCCTCAAGAGTCTCAACGCTGATTGGTTGAGCCAAAGGCTAAAGCTGACCCCTTTCTACTCCATCATTTTACCTGACAACTTTGAGAGTTTAATAGGCTGTAGCTCTCCTTCTCCTACAGCAATAGAGAGCTACAGCCTATTAAACTCTCAAAGTTGTCAGGTAAAATGATGTCCCCTGAGTATCTCTTTGTAACTGAGTCCTGATGGCCTTTGATCAGGGCCAGATGCTTGATAGATAATCAACTGCCCACATGGTCTCTTTCCTTTTAAATTAGCTTCCCATATGTAACCCTTCTGCAATTTGGAGTGGGCAGCAAGAAAGGCCAGGTTCAATATCTAGGGGTTCCTTTTAAACAATATAACACAGAACCAGCTCAAGCCTCCACCCAGTAACCAAAGTTCCTGTACTATGCCCCCACCTTAACACCCCACTCACAGTTGTTGTACCTGGTCAGTCCGCCTGCTTGCCTCTTTGCTGGCTGCTCCCACCAGTCAGCTTCTGCTTCCACCTGCCTCTCTGCTGTGACCTCTCCAGGTCAGTCTCTTGAGGTTCCACCCAACTCTTGGTGATTGCAACTCTTAGCAGGTTGGGCAGAAATGCTGTTCCCACCACAAGTGATTTCAGCTCTTTAGTGAACACTTAACAAAACAAAAGACTCCTAATGGGGCCTATTTAGCTCTATTTTTGAGCAGCAGGGAGTAACAGGTTAAACCAGAGTGGAGACCCTTAGGTAGAATCCACACTTCCTGGCAGGGATACCTGTCCCTACCTCCTCTTATTTTCACAGAGGTCTGGCATTTGAGCCCCTGGCTTAGTGAGTTCCTTTCACCTCAAGGGGACCTCCTCAACTGAGACAGGTTAAGCACAGTTCTGCTCTCTTTACTCATACAGTAAAGACAACAATATTGATAACATTTCATTACCCTTGCATTCAGTACTAACGTGATTTGTAACCCAACACCAAAGTTGATCACTTTGAGCAACACAGCTTCTGTCTGTTGGATACCAACGCAGAGTAAGTGTGTTCATGTAGATACAGTTTGCTCCTGAAGTCTCTCCCTGTCCAAAAATAGCTTTCAGGAGAGAGCTCATTCAGACCCAGTTTACACATATGTAGCCTGGGCCCAGACCACCTTAAAGGGACCAGCAACCACACAACGCTTCTGCACTGACATTCATTAGTCTGCATGGAATATGAGAGCTATTTATCTAGGTTTTTCAGTCAGTGCCTATCACTATAGTATCTGAGGGCGAAGTATCAGAGTGTCATTTTCCCTGTGAGAAGGCAATCTCCCTTCCCTCTTAACAAGAGCCTGACTTTTTTGTTTTAATTCAGTATAAAGGAGAATGAGTACTCGGGAGTGCAGGGCTTGTTTACACTAGAAGGTTGTACTGGTTGAGCTCTACCAGTATAGTTAAACCAGTACAATTCCCCTAGTATGGACACAGTCATGTCAGTATAAAGCTATTTTATACCAGTATAACTATTCCACTACAGGGAGGGGAATAAGCCATATCAGTGTAAGGCACTTTTATAAAGATATAACTGTGTCCACACTAGAAGATGTTATGGGACAACTGTTTAGGTGAAAATAAATAAATAAATGCATCCCTAACCAAAATTGTTATATCGGTACAAAACACTTTGTTTGGACCAGGCCTTTATACACTAGCAAACACCAGAATGAAGGTTGCTTGCACCACATCAGTGTGTCCTATTGTGCATATGCATTATGATACTGACTCACAAGTGTGGCCTGGGGGTCAATTCCCCTCCCCTCCTTGCATCAATTTCCTCCAAACTACCAAGGAAAGTGATGGCTTCTCCATCTCTTGATGTCTTCTAATGAAGACTAGATGCCTTTCTGGAGTGTGCTTTGGTCCAAAACTAGCTACTGTGCTTATACAGGAGGCTTGGGGAGCGGGGAAGATTAGATGATCTAATGGTCTCTTCTGGCCCTAAAGTCTAGAAATCTGTGAAAAACTGAGTGTGACACATTAAGCAGCCTCTGATGTTTTCATATATAACCTGCTTGATGCCCAAAACTAATGAGTAAGTGGCGTGATACAGGGGGAGCAGCTCAAACATCAAAAGGGGCTGGCCAGGGGCAGAACATTAGCCCTGCAGGGCAGGGGTGGGTGTGGCAGTGACATCACTGCCTGTTGCAGGACCTCAGCTTATTGGTCAAAGGAGGTTGGGAAGCGGTGACCTCACAGAAGGACCCTGACAATAGCCAGGCAGGAAAAGGCTGCAGGGCAGGGGCACTCTCAGAGACCCCCAGGGCTTTGCTGCAGCGAGTCTCTTCTCAAGGTCTCTTCTTTAGGACTGAAAGAGGTTCCCAAATGTGAGGGTGAGGAGGAGCCTCTTTGGATTTTTCCCATTTACCAGTACTAATTTTGCTGGAAAAGCAACATCCCTGTTGAGAAGACAAGAGTCTCAGAGAGGTTTGTTACTTATTCAGCCTGTCCATCTGGTGACGTAAGACTAGTCCCTTCACCTTTCCCAGCCTTAGTTTCTCCTTCTGCCAATTAGGGATAACAATCCACTCATACCTACCTCATGGTGGACGGAGATTGGGGAGCCATGAAGATCCATTTGAGAGTTCACTAGTAGCTGTGTATAATATGGGGTGCCCTATCATGTTGAATCATGGCAGATTATGATGTAATGCAGTAGAACCCTGTTTATCCAACCCTCTATTGTCTGACTCCCAACGTTAACTGAACAATTAGTGCACACAGGTCCAGAGGCAGGCGATTTCTCCTGTGGCCCCTAGGTGATGCTGCAGCCTCGCACCTTCCTATTCTCCAGATTATCCACATTTTTGATTATCCGATTTGGCCCCAGTCCCAATTAAATTTGATAAATGGGGTTCTGTTGTATAACAGTTGAAATATTCTATTTTATTTGTATTTTATTAATTTTAAATCATTGAGGAGCAACTACTTAGCCCAGACTGAAGCAGCTTATCTAGTTTTCCAGATCAAAGTATATCCTCTTTGTGTGTAATGGGATAATTTAACACTATATGTCGGACCCTACCAAATTCACAGTCAATTTTGGTCAATTTCATGGTCATAGGATTTCTAAAATCATAAATTTTATGATTTCAGCTATTTAAATCTGAAATTTCACGGGGTTGTAATTGTAGGGGTCCTTCCCCAAAAGGAATTGTGGATGGGGGGCAAGGTTATTTTGGGTGGATTTGTGATACTGCTACCCTTACTTCTGTGCTGCTGCTCGCAGGTGCTGCCTTCAGAACTGGGTGCCTGGCCAACAGCAGCCGCTCTCCAGTTGCCCAACTCTAAAGGCAGCACAGAAATAAGGGTGGCAATACTGTGACCCCACCTTAAATAACACTGCAACCCCCCTGAAACTCTCTTTTGGGTCAGGGCCCCCAATTTGAGAAGCAGTGGTATCGCCTGTGAAATCTGTATAGAAGAGGGTAAAAGACCAGAATTCATGGGGGGAGACCAGATTTCATGGTCCGTGATGCATTTTTGATGGCTGTGAATTTGGTAGAGCCCTAAGTATATGACAAACAGGAGGAGATGCTTTTATTTTGCAAAAAAATATTTTTGCAAAGAATTTTCATCCAAATTGATTTATGATTTAGGAAAAAAACAAAAAAAAACTTGTTTAATCTTAATGGGATTTTCCAACAGGAAATTGTTTCAATGAAATTTTTCCCACCATCTCAGTTCCTGGGCTCTATCCCTGCTTATGGGGGGTTTGTTGTCTGTTGGTTAGAGCAAGAGTGAGACCTATTAGCTTTTCTCTCTGGCTCTACCACCGCATTGCTGTGTGACTTGGGGTAGGTCATTTCCCTTCTCTGTATCTCAGGGTCCCAATCTGTTCAATGGGAAGAGGGACACTTCTCTAACTCCTGGTACTAGTGAGTCTGGGTGAGAAAATGGGCATTAAAACACTTTGTGGAGGAGAAAGGGTTGTTTCAAGGTGTTGATCACCAAGGGATTCTAAAATTTGCTAAAATGCCTAATCTAGAGAAACAAGAAATGGTCAGAGACAAATTTTAACCATTGGTTCCTGACTCAGCTTTCTGGCCTTAACAAACAAGGTGCTGTACATCAGTTCTCTTCTGAGATCCTAGAAAAATAATATCTTCACATCCATTAACAAGATAGTACGTATGTTTAAAAGGGGGAACAGATTAGTCAATCTCACTTTGATACCTGGAAAGATACTGAAACAAATTATTAAACAATCAGCTTGTAAGCACCTAGGGTTATAAGGACCAGTGTGCATGGATTTGTCAAAAACAAATCATTCCAACACCATTTCCTTCCTTGTCAGGATTGCTGGCCTGGTGGATGCAGGGAAGCAATAGACATGATATATCTTGGTGTTAATAAGGCTTTTGACACAGTCCCACATAACAGTCTCATAAGCAAACTGGGGAAATGTGGCCTGGATAAAATTACTATAATGTGGGTGCAGAACAGGTTGAAAGACCAAACTCCAAGAGTAGTTACCATGTTTGGCTGTCAAAGAGAGAGAGTGTATCTAGCTCATAGACTTCCTCGTTCAGCCCAATGGGAGAGGATGGCATTAAAGGAGCCTGGCAAATGATCATGGTTTTGTGTATTCCATGGATCCTTTGCTATGCAGGGCCAGTGTAACCACTAGGTGAACTAGACAGCTGCCTAGGGTGCCAAAAAGTGGCAGCCACTCACCTCTTACCACTGCCCGCTGCCTCTTCTGCTCTGCTGTGTGCTTAGCATGCGGGGTAGGGGGAGAAGACAGTGAGTTCCTCCCCCCCACGGTCAGGCGAGCCGGGCTGGCTGGACTCGGGAGACTAGAGGCGACTTGTTCTGCTGGGGGATTCTCGGTCCACGCCCAGGCCAGGTGAGGGTGGGGTGCTCGCTTGTGCTCCAGGAGTCCCGACGTGGAGCGCTGGGGCCTGGGGCTGGGTCTCGGCAGGGAGCCAGAGGGAATGGGGGCTGGGGCTTTGGTGTTGGGAGATGGAAAGACACTGCGGGGTGTGGGGTCCCTGCCCCATGGAGCCAGAGGGAGCTGGCTGAACTCCAACAGCTCGGGTAGGACTTCACACGTGTGTGGGGGGTACTGGTGGCATGTCTGGCTCCCCAGCCTGGCCCTTCTTACAGAAAAGATTTCGTAGAGTTCCCTCGGGAGCTCTGCACCTCCATTGCCCTGGCACTGGCTGACCCCTGGGGAGTTCCTGTTCTGCTGTTTAATTCTCAATATATGGACGAGCCACTAAAACCCTGATCCTGCAAACGCTTGAGAGCCTGCTTTACTTTAGACAGGAGAGTAAATTTCCTGTCCTTGCCATCCATCATGGCACTGTTTGGGCTTTAAGTTAAGCATTAACAAGTTTGCAGCATCAGGGGCCAGGTGAGATGTGGAGAAATCACATTGTTCTAAGGTGTTAAAAGAGGGTGGACTTCTTCAGAGGAACCAAATTGATTGTGTAACCTCATAGTCTCGTAGTGTTGTACAATACAGTTTCTCATCTCAAAGTCTTTTCTCCTTTTCCCTCTGTTTTGTTTTATTTTATTTCTGTTCTTTTTTTATTATTTCCTTGGATGCTGCTTCCCCACCCCTCGGGAAAAAAGTACATTAATGAAATTGCTAACTGAAATAAAAGTCCAGAAAAATTACTAGTAAATTTCCCATTGTGAGATGGTCACTTACTCATATGTGGTATTTTGGATCACTCTTTGGGCAATTAATTATTTAACTTCTTGTTTATAAGATTGGTACAATCTGGAACTATCATTTGCTGTTCAGGTCTTTTTTCCCCCCCCAGGAAAAAACAAAACTGATTTTTTCCTTCTCACTAAAAAGTAATTTAAAATGAGGTGAATTATTTTTTTCTGAAACCGTATGTTATTAATTTCATGGTTTTTGTATATTTTAAGCTTGCAGCATTAATATTGCATTAAATATGATTTTTCATGTTAATTTATGCTCTGGGGAGAAGGGAAAGGGGAAGTGGGGGGCGCAAGGTGGAAGTTTTGCCTAGGCGGCAAAATATCTCTGCACCTGCCCTGGCTACGTGGCATGAAAATCATCCCTGGGTGGGTGAGTTACTGCAGGATTGTGTCTCCGGGGATCCAGTTCCTGTCCCTGTCTCCCTGGCTGACACATGAGTGTCAGAGAGGGGAGCCACTGGGTTGGTGAGTAGGTAGGACACACCCAGCTATTGCCTGACCAGATCCTTGTTGGATGCCCAGAAAGGGAGTGGGGTTTGCCCAGTGCCATCACAAGCCAGGAACCAAAACACCCCTCCATCCCCAGGGAACTACTGTCTGTGTGGTGAGGTCACATTGTCCTTGTCATGCTGCAGTTTGGATTTGCATTGGAACAAACCCATGTGCTACAGCTGCCAGACCTAGTTACTAGAGAAATCACTAAGGGACAGGGAACAGACCTTTGGTCTGTCAGCTCCAAAACCCCAGGCCCCAAGCAACTAGTTCCAGGAAGTATCTCTGCTGGAGGCAATAGAGGGTCCCCTATTGTCACTAAGAGCTGCACTCCAGGGCATGCCTGCTCACCCACACAGATACATTCCCGGCACGTCTTGGCCCCTGCTGTGAATCCCCCTCCAGAAAGAGCCACTAGACTTTTGATTCTTCAGTGTCTGCAACTGAGCCACTAGACAGCAATACATACCATTCCAGCCCCAGGATTTGGAGCCTGGTTCTGGGCAGGCATCTAAAGATTCACCTTCTGCTGGTTTCTGGTCTTCGGAAATATCTTCTTGGAGGGGCAGAGAAGGTCATTCCTCCAAACAGCAACTCTGGCTGTCTATGACCCCTGCTCCAGGTCAGTCAGGCTTGGCTGATCCTAGCATACTCCATTCTGGGGGAAGCCAACCAGCTGATAGGTGATGAGGTAAGTAGCTGGATTATGCTCAGGAATTTGGGGATGGGACCCGTGGCCTTTCACCTCTCGGCCATGGAAAGCCATTCCCACTCAGTTGCCATTTGGTGGTTGGGCAGCAACAAGCCTGGCGGGGAATGAGAGTCAGAGCTGGTGCTATTGGGATGGGAGATGAATTCACCTCCACAAGCAGGATGGAGCCAGCTTGTCCCTGAGCAGTTCAGAACCAGCTCTTTAGCCAGGCTATTTAATTGCAAGTGTTACATCACCAGAATAAGCTGCTATTGCTCATGGCAAAGGCAGAAGAATCCCCCAGTGATGTTGTTAGCCCTTCCTGCCCCACAGGGCCTCAGCCCAGTTCCCAGTGTTCTAGTGTCCATGTCACCAGAGGCACCATTTAGAGTTGCCCCTATCCCTGGCAGCTTGCAGGGGCCGAGGCACATGGGCTGGGGGAAGATTGCTTTCCTGCTGCCCAGGTTGGACCTGCTCTGGGGAGAACTGGACGATTCGATCAGCCTCATTCACTAGGGCTGCCATCCAGCAGCTTCACCATTAGTCACTGGGGGTCAGTTAGGGAAAGGGCTCAAGCTCCCCCAACCCCCATTACTGCGGCTAGAAATCCTCTGACCCCTCTCTGCTAGAGCCCCCTCCCTGTCCCAACTGGGTGGAGTGGGTGGTGGAGGAGAGATTCTGAGAACTTGAGCTGTGTTCTCAGGTGAGTGTGGAGGTGGAACACCTATCAGAGGGAGGCTGAGGGAATGGAGGCCAGAGCTCACCCTATAATGGGGGCGGGTATTTAACACTGGAAGTCACTAGAAAGGAAGACAAGAGTACATCCCAAGGGTAAGGAGAGTAAATCTGTCCCTGAGACATGGGCAGGTGCAGGGGGGAAATGCTGCTGGTTTCTGTGCTATTAATCGCCCCTGATCCCTAGCGGCATCCAAGTCTCTGACAGGTTCTTGGCCAAGGTAATGCACCAGTTCCATACCATCAGTTCCTTTTGCTAGCTGCCTGAGGTAGTGCAGGGGCTGTGCTTCTTGGTACACACCTGTGATGCGGTGTATGAGAAATTAGATCGCAGTCCTGCGCCACTGTGATTTCACCCCACTGAAACTATAGAACCTGCTCCAGATGGAGGAGGAGTGTGGTGAAGCAGAGAAACCACCCACCAGCACAGAAGGGGATAAGGAGAGCCAACCAGCCCTGCATCATTATACTTGCAGCTAATACCAGGCGAGTAGGGGAGAGAAAAGGAGAGAACCTGACTCAGTTCGGGGCTGACTGGTGAAGAGCCAGGAGCTAGCTGCCTCCCCAGCTGAGGGAAGGATCACTAGCCTGCCAGCCAAGGCAGCCACCAGGAACCCAGCACTGTCTTCTGGATCAAAGGAGATGGATAAAGAGTCCTAGGAGCACCCAGCCTTAGAGGAACCTGGGTGACAGAAGTACAGAGTCCTTGTGGGGGTTCTGACCCCTCCAAACTTACACTTACCCTACCTGTAGGAACTTGGGACCTCAGCAGGATAGCTACCACAGGCACTTGGATTATAGGGGCCATGCCCCAAACTGAAGAGGCAACAGTAGGAGGTAGCTCAGGACACCAAATGTAGACTTCCCCTACAGAGATCTCCTACTCTGGGGTTAACTTACACAGTGCTCTAAGCTGGGACCTGGTGGAGTGGGAGGTCCTGGGTTCCCCTACTGCCCTGTGCCTTAAAGACTGAGGCACCTCGACCACAGAAGCAGGAGGCAGGAAGCCAAGTACTGCAACCACTAGACCAACTGACCCTCCAAATCCCCTGTTTACAAGGAGTTTAGAGGACAGCTCAGACGTGAGAGAGATAGCAGAGAACAAGAGACTTATCTTGGGAGCGTCTGAACAAGGGTGCAGCAGGAGTCTTGGCTGCAGGAAAGGTTTTGCTAGCAGCAGCTATCCCAGGCCTGAGAGAAGGGGCTAGCCCTTTGCTAAAACTAGGCTCTAACTTCTGGAGGATCACTAGTATGGCATTTAACTATATGCCAAGAGGGAGGGCCCGGGCTCCCATATGAACCACTCTTTTCATGGACTGGGAATAAACCCCCTTTCCCTCTCTTGGAGAGGAAGAGAGGATGGAGACATTTTAACCCTCAGTCAATAGTGTGCCACTCACAGGCAACATGTGGGTTGAAGACCCTTTCTTTTGTGGGGATGTTGGACTGTATGCATTGTATTGGACTCTGGTGAATTGGCCTTGTGGGTCAAGTTGCTAGCTACCAAAACGTGGACTGCCAAGCACTGGAGTGATTGCTGGAGTGAGACCAGAGACAGCGGAGAGTTGATACCCAGGGACATGACTATTAGGTGGCAACAACACATAGGCCTATCCCCTATCACAATTTGGCAGAGAAAGCAGGCAGCAATTCTGGGATGTTGCCATGAGGCCCCCAAAAGACAAAAAGGATAGATCTGAATGAATGAAGTGGCTATTAGACAGCGAACAACAACAGACAGCCCCCACTGTAGCAACAACAGTAGCATGTGGTACAACAAATGGCTACCCAGGAGCAACAGCAGGTGACACAACAGCAGCAGCTCATTCAGGAGTTGGCAGTGCAGCAATAAGAACTGCAGCAATGCATTGTCCAACAAACAGTTACCCTTTGTGATGGGGTGTACTTGCCCCACACTGAACAGAGAAGGGTTAACACCACACTGTGGGCTGAGGAAGCCATGCCCCCTCAACTCTGCTGGGCTTGCTCCAACTAGAGCACCAGTATAAAAAGGAGCAGCTCAGCTCAGACACAGCTGACCGCTGAGGATTGAGGACACACATGGCTAGCTCTAGCCCAGGAGCTGGAAGCCCCAGATACTAGAAGCCAGGCCTACTGAGGCCTGGGCAGATACCTGCTACCTGAAGACACCCAAGGGAGGACAGAAATGCTGAGAGCTGCACAGACTGAGAAACCGGAAAGTCTAGAAACATCCACTCCAATTCTTTAGGATCTGAGGGAATTAAGGACAGTCTCACATACACCTCTACCTCGATATAATGCTGTCCTCGGGAGCCAAAAAATCTTAACGCATTATAGGTGAAACCGCGTTATATCATACTTGCTTTGATCTGCCGGAGCATGACGCCCTGCCCCCCTGGAGCACTGCTTTCCCGCGTTATATCCAAATTCATGTTATATTGGGTTGTGTTATATCAGGGTAGAGGCGTATTTTTAAAATGCAGTGCTTTTTTCCTGTTTACCCAGCTACAGCAGATACGTTTCCCTTTTATGCAATCTTGCAAATAAGCTTTTATTTGGGGTGGATAAGGGTGTTAAAAAAAGACATAGCAATTTAATAGATGGAAGTTCAATAACCTACAAGATGAAAAATTTAAGTATCATGTCATTCAGGAAACAAAGACATGCATTGAACTCCACAAAGGAGAAGATATATCCCCTTCATTCCTCTGGAAGGCATTTAAACCTGTGCTAGAGGGCCAAATAATATCACACTCTGCCCATAAAAGAACAAGAAACAGTCAGTTAACAAAAGATTTAGAGTTAAAGGTAATATCGCTCTAGAGGCGATGCACTGAATCGCCTACTACAAACCAGCTCAGCAGAGCTACGCACTCTTAAAGCACAAATTCGGTGTGGGTGCCAATAAGCCTAGTAAACAACTTATCCTTTGTTTGACCCTTCCTTTTTCTCTCTTGTCTATTTAAGCTCCAGTCCTGCAACTGACAGCACCAGGGCAGACTGCTGCTCCATAGAAGTCAACATTATTGGGCTTTGCCTGAGTGCAGCAGTCTGTCTGCATGCTATTAACGGCAGAACAGGGCCTAGCATGCAAGTTCTTCCAGGTAGTCACACTCTCTTACTATGTGTATGTGCAGCACACAGAACTGTGGAGTCCTGATCTTGGCCGGGGCCTCTAGGTGCTACTGCAATACAAACAGTAGATAAATAATAAACAAATGACTAGAGCTGTCAAGTGATTAAAAAAATTAATCGTGATTAGTCGTGCAATTAAAATATTAATTGTGATTAATCGCACTGTTAAGCCATAATAGAATACCATTTATTTAAATAATTTTGGATATTTTCTACATTTTCAAATATATCAATTTTAATTACAATGGAGAATACAAAGTGCACAGTGCTCACTTTACATTTATTTTTATTACAAATATTTGCACTATAAAAAACAAAAGTAATATTTTTCTATTCACCTAATACAAGTACTGTAGTGCAATTGCTATCATAAAAGTTGAACTTACAAATGCAGAGTTATGTCCAAAAAATAACTGCACTCAAAAATAAAATAATGTAAAACTTTAGAGCCTACAAGTCCACTTAGTCCTATTTCTTTTTCAGCCAATCACTCAGACAAACAAGTTTGTTTACATTTGCAGGAGATAATGCTGTCAGCTTCTTGTTTACAATATCACTTGAAAGTGAGAACAGGCATATGCATGGCATTTTTGTAGTTGGCATTGCAAGATATTTATGTTCCTGATGCACTAAAGATTCATATGTCCCTTCATGCTTCAACCATCATTCCAGAGGACATGTGTCCATGCTGACAACAGGTTCTGCTCAATAACCATCCAAAGCAGTGTAGACTGATGCATGTTCATTTTCATCATCTGAGTCAGATGCCACCAGCAGAAGGTTGATTTTCTTTTTTGGTAGTTCGGGTTCTGTAGTTTCCGCATCAGAATGTTGCTCTTTTAAAACTTCTGAAAGCATGCTCTACACCTCATCCCTCTCAGATTTTGGTAGGCACTTCAGATTCTTAAACCTTGGGTTGAGTGCTGTAGCTATCTTTAGAAATCTCACATTGGTACCTTCTTTGCATTTTATCAAATCTGCATTGCAAATGTTCTTAAAATGAACAACGTGCTTGGTCATCACCCAAGACTACTATAACATGAAATATATGGCAGAATGTGGGTAAAACAGAATAGGAGACATACAATTCTCCCCCAAGGAGTTCTGTCACAAATTTAATTAATGCATTATTTTTTTACAAGCATTAGCAGCATGGAAGCATGTCCTGTGGAATGGTGGCTGAAGTATGAAGAGACATACTAATGTTTAGCATATCTGGCATGTAAATACCTTGCAATGCCTGCTACAAAAATGCCATGTGAATGCCTGTTCTCACATTCAGGTAACATTGTAAATAAGAGGCGGGTAGCATTATCTCTTGTAAAAGTAAACAAACTTTTTTGTCTTAGCAATTGGCTGAACAAGAAGTAGGACTGAGTGAACTCGTAGGTTCTAAAGTTTTACATTGTTTTGTTTTAGACTGCAGTTATGTAACAAAAAAAAAAATCCACATTTGTAAGTTGGACTTTCACCATAAAGAGATTGCACTACAATACTTGTATGAGGTGAATTGAAAAATGCTATTTCTTTTGGCTGCCATTTTTACAGTGCAAATATTTGTAATACAAAATAACACTATAAAGTGAGCACTCTCTACTTTGTATAGTATGTTGGAATTAAAATTAATATATTTGAAAATGTAGAAAAACACCTAAAATATTTAATAAATTTCAATTGGTATCCTGTTGTTTAACAGTGTGATTAAAACTGCAATTAAGCAAGATTAATTTTTTTATTGCAATTATTTTTTTTAGTTAATTGCATGAGTTAACTGTGATTAATCGACAGCCCTACAGATGACTAATTATTATGAGGCTAGAGGCCACCAACACAAATCCCTGAGGTAAAACAATTTGCAGAGAAACAAATGACAGAGCAAGTGAAACTCTTGAGGAAGTAGAATCACTAGCTATCTGTGTCATGACAGGAATGGATGCACATGGTTAGATAAAGCTAATAGAGCGTGGTAACTTCTGGAAGATAAAAGACGCCTGGTTCTGATCTCACACTAGTTTTGCATTAGCACTGTTTAACCTGAATTACCACTATTTCCCACCTATATAAGTGAGATCCGAATCAGACCTAAGAAGCAAGCTATTTTTTTCCTATGGTACCTAGTCCCAACTTAATCACGACTGCTTTCTTAGTCTAGAAAAATCCTTTGAGGCCCTGTATGTGGTTCCAGTTTTATTAAAGTGCCCCTCACTCTGCCTGTTCTCCTGCAGAACTAGTGGAATGATCCTCCCAAAAGCACTCCCCACACTAACTGACACACGAGATAGCGCAGGATAGTTCAAGCTGCTGCTTAACACTAGATGCCACAACAGTCTGGTCTCCCCACCTTTTCTGGATGCTGTTTCACAGGATGGCATCCTCCTTTAGTTACTGGTTACCATAGAGACAGAACAGCATGCACTACAGGAAGTTTTGTGCAACGGAGCTAGGGAGATGGGAGCAGGGACATCATCAAGGGTAGAGCTGGGCCCATGGTGAGAGGCAGTCTGGGCAGTGGTGAGGAGACTGTCTATTTGGGGAAATCATTTTGGTGACCAGGGAGAGGAGTAGGAGGATGCTTGGAAACAGGAAAAGATTTGGGGCAGGAAGGGGAGAGTATGGAGGTTTCAGAGACAGGAAGGACTGGAAAAGATTACAAGATACTACTAGAGAAGAGGAAGAGTACACTGGCCATAATGAAAGCACACATTCCCTAGCTTACCTTTATTACTTTCCTTCTATACATCAGAACAGACTCGGGCTAAACCTATGATGAGCAATACAGAAATAGGGAAGAGAGGACAGAAGTGCAGGATAAAGTGAAAGGTGTCCGCCAGGTCAACATTGCCAAACAGACAGAACCAGCAGTTGCCAAGAGCAATAAGTCATTCAGTAACTGTCTGTGGATGACCGCACGTCGCTAGGTGCAGACATTTGACAGTTTTCTTAAGGCAGTGGCCAATTCAGGTTATCAATTCTGGAGGGCAATCTGCTATTGCCAGTGAAACTCATCAGTCCGATATATAAGGAAAGGCCTAGAGCATTGCAGAGACATTGGGTACGTCTACACTACGGGATTATTCCGATTTTACATAAACCGGTTTTGTAAAACAGATTGTATAAAGTCAAGTGCATGCGGCCACACTAAGCACATTAATTTGATGGTGTGCGTCCATGGTCCGAGGCTAGCGTCGATTTCTGGAGCATTGCACTGTGGGTAGCTATTCCGTAGCTATCCCATAGTTCAAGCAGTCTCCTCTGCCCCTTAGAATTCTGTGTTGAGATCCCAGTCCCTGATGGGGCAAAAATCATTGTTGTAGGTGGTTCTGGGTAAATGTTGTCACTCATTCCTTCCTCCGGGAAACCAACGGCAGACAATCATTTTGCGCCCTTTTTCCCTGGATTGCTCTGGCAGATGCCATAGCATGGCAACCATGGAGCCTGTTTTGCCTTTTGTCACGGTCACCGTATGTGTACTGGATGCCGCTGACAGAGGCGGTACTGCAGCGCTACACAGCAGCATTCATTTGCCTTTGCATGATAGCAGAGACGGTTATCAGTGGTTCTGTACCGTCTGCTGTGCCATTGTAAATTGGTGATGAGACGACGGTTATCTGTCGTTCTGTACTGTCTGCTGCTGTCATGGGTGCCCCCGGCTGAGGTGGCCCGGGGGTGCAAAGACAAAAATGGGAATGAATCCCTGGGTCATTCCCTCCTTTATGTTGTATCTAAAAATAGAGTCAGTCCTGCCTAGAATATGGGGCAAGTGTACTAGAGAACCAGAGAGCACAGCTGGTCCGTGTCAAATCTCGCAGAAATGAACTACATGCCATTCTAGGGGATGCCCCTGCAACAACTCCAACCGTTGCTTCCCTCCTCCCCCAACCCTCTTGGGCTACCGTTGCAGTGTCCCCCCATTTGTGTGATGAAGTAATAAAGAATGCAGGGATAAGAAACACTGACTTGTTAGTGAGATAAAATGAGAAGGAGGCAGCCTCCAGCTGCTATTAGTCCAGGCAGGACTTTAAGCAGTGCGGGGGAGAGGAGCCCAGCATCCCGCTGCTATGATAGTCCAGGCAGCACAGAATCTTTTCTTTACACATGAAAAGGAGGGGGCTGATGAGCTCAGCCCAGTTGCTATGATGAAGACGGGTACCACCATTCTGTACCATCTACTGGGAATGACCGGGAATCATTCCTATTTTACCCGTGCCCCCGGCAGCCTCACCTGAGGCCAGCCAGGAGCATCACAGGCTGATGATGACGACGGATAGCAGTCATATTGTACCGTCTACCACCGGGGAGGAGCGGATACTGCTCTTCACTGCCGCAGCATCGCGTTACCAGCAGCATTCAGTAGACATAGGGTGACATTGAAAAAGTCAAGAAACGATTTTTTCCCTTTTCTTTCATTGGGGGAATTGACGAGCTGTACCCTGAACCATCCCGGACAATGTGTTGACCCTACAGCCTTTGGGAGCTCAGCCAAGAATGCAATATTTCAGAGACTGCGGACTGTGTGATAGCTGGGTCCTCAGTACTCCCTCCCCCCTCCCTCCATAAGTGTCCATTTGATTCTTTGGCTTTCCGTTACTCTTGTCACACAGCACTGTGCTGTGGAATCTGTATCATAGCCTGGAGATTTTTTTCAAATGCTTTGCATTTCTCTTCTGTTAAATGCTGATTCTTCTGATGAAACAGATTCTCCCAACACTGCGATCAGATTCCATATCTCCATACGGTCATGCCTGGAGCTCTTTTTTGATGGACGGCATCACCACCCTATTGTGATCAGAGGCTCCACGCTGTGGCAAACATGAAATGAAAATTCAAAAGTTTGCAGGCTTTTCCTGCACCTGCCAGTTTGGCATCGGTTCTCGGATTTGCTGTCAGCACGGTCACCTCATGGTGGCACTTGTGGCTGATACCGCCCGGAGGCCATATACCCACATTATTGCAACATATTAACCCTAATCCATATTGATATAGATTTTAGCGCTACACCTCTCGTTGGGGAGGAGTACAGAAACCGATTTAAAGAGCCCTTTATATCGATATAAAGGGCCTCACTGTGTGGACGGGTACAGCGTTAAATCGGTTTAACGCTGCTAAAATCGGTTTAAACGTGTAGAGTAGACCAGGCCATTGTAAGAGAATCAGCATTTCTACCACTCAAGACAATCCAAAGGCACCAGTGTATATTACAGAAACATCTTTAATACAATCAAACAAAACAATTTCTATACAAACATCTCATAAGGGAAGAAGGTGCATAACCTGTTTATTCATTAGAATATATCTCTGATAGCTACATGCAGTACAACTTGCATAGGATTTGTATGTGTTTGTGATGAGACTCTAAAACAACTAAACAATCTTTCATAGCCATACAGAAGAGCAGCAAAATGATTTCGATCTGGACCAGTGATACTCGGACTGAGGCTCTCGAGCCGCAAGTGTCTCTTTAACGTGTCTCCTGCGGCTCTTTACAACAGATGATATTAAAAATCTGTGTGACTCAATATATGGTACTATAGTAAATGAAATAATTGGGGAATGCTGCTCACTAATTTGGCTACTTAACCACTGAGGTCTGAGTATCACTTGTCTAGACCCTGGAAAGAAGATAGAGATAGATATACTGCCATGACTATTTATTTGCTGTTAACGGTAACATAACATTTATAATTATACAGAATTTATTGCAGAAGGGTCAACAAAATTTCCAGTGAAACAGTTTTCCATCAGCAAATGCAGTTGCACTTAAATCAAAATGTTCTGTGGAAGTGAGTTGATCTCAAAAAAAAATCAGAGAAAACTTTCAAAACTGAAATGGAGTATTTAGTTCTGTTTCACATTTGATTTCAACTTTTATATCAATATAATTTATATTTATTTGTATGACATCTAATATTTTATAATATTTCAACTTTATCAAAGCTGTTTCATAAGGTCATTTAGAGATTTCCAAATCAAAATATTTTGGAATTTCCATTCCGCAAATATTTCAAGACTTTGACTTTTCATTCCAGTTCAGGAGAAAAACAAAATTTGAAGAGTAAGAATTTCCCAAGGAACAGAAATTCTGTTTTTTCAGCCAGCTCCTAAGTATAAGACAAATCCTACATTCCAAAGAATGGTTGCAGAAATGGTGCACTTCCACTATACAGATGATCCAGTCACACAAGAGCCATACAGTAGGATTTCACAACCCTGCTGGTCGTGCAGCTATACTTTGCAATGGCTCCATGCCAAAAATCCTTGGAATTTTGGGTGCTACGTTGATGGGAAGCACAATGTTATTGCAGTAGCTCTGCAAGTGATCGATAAGCTGGGAGTGAGGGAAGAATTCTCTCCCTTAACTCCAGGTTTACACAGGCTATGCAGAAGGACCTGGATTGGATTATAATTTTTTCTCAAACTTGTACAAACACTATTTAGAATACTGAGACATATTCAAAGTACTGAGTTCTTCAAATCACTAATTTCAATTTTTAGTAAATCTTGGAAAATTGGAGATCTTCCAGAAAACTGGAAAAAAAACCTGTCACTACTTGAAGAGAGTAAATGGGTAATTATAGCCAGATAGCCTAACATTGATCCCAGATAAAATAACAGAATGGCTAATACAGGACTTAGTCAATAAAAGAATGAAGTATGTAAACATAATTAATGGCAATCAGCATAGTTTTATGGACACAGGTCTCAAACAAATTCAGTGTTGTTCTCTGAGATCATAAGTTTGGTTGACAAAGGGAATTGTGAAATAATACTTGGATTTCCGTGAAGCATTTGACTTACTGCATGATATTCTGATTAAAAAGTTAGCGCCATGCAAATCAATATTGAAATAGTATATGAATTAAAATCTTTCTATACTTCATATGTAGTTCTTAAAGAGACCGATCAGTGAGTAGGGGTGTTTCTAGTCATATCTCGCAACCATCAGTTCATGGCCCAATTCTATTCAACATTTTTAACAATGATCTAAAAGAAAATACAATATTGTTGCTGATAAAGTTTGCAGATAATCTAAAGATTGCTGGAGTTGTAAATAACAAGGAAAGGTTATTTATACAGAGTAATCTGGACCTGTTAGTAATCTGAGCACAAACTTCATAGGTGAAATCTTAGGTCCATTGAAGTCAATGGCAAAACTCCCATAGACTTCAATGGAGCCAGGATTTCACTTGATTTTTTTTTAAATAGGCAGATGCAACATAACATATGGGGGGCAGAGGGAAGCATGTGTGTGTTACTCACAGGCTGAAGCACTGCATCATGAAGAGCCTTCCCTGGTCTAACCCCAGTTAGCTGCAAGGCCCAGCCCTTATACTTCCTGCCCCAACCCCGCACTTCTTGTGAGAGGGAAGGGGTGGGGCTAACTGCATCCAACAGGGTGAATTAATCCCTCTACACCGGAATGAGGCCACTCTGCTTCATTACACCCCCTTAGTTGTCTCTTTTCCAAGAGGAACAGTCCCAGTCTTTTTAATCTCTCCTCCTATGGAAGCTGTTCCATACCCCTAATCATTTTTGTTGCCCCTCTCTGTACCTTTTCCATTTCTCATATCTCTCTTTTGAGATGGGGCAGCCAGAACTGCAAGTAATGTTTAAGGTGTGGGTGTACCATGGATTTATACAGTGGTATTATAATATTTTCTGTCATATTATCTATCCCCTTCCTAATGGCTCCTAACATTCTGTTCGCTTTTTTGACTACTGTTGCACATTGAGCAGATGTTTTCAGGGAACTATCCACAATGGCTCCAAGATCTCTTTCTTGAGTGGTAACTGCTAATTTAGACCCCATTATTTTGCACATATAGTTGGGATTATGTTTTCCAGTATGCATTACTTTGCATTTATCAACACAGAATTTGATCTGCCATTTTTTTCAAATGTCACTCAGTTTTGTGAGCTCTCTTTGTAACAGTCTGCTATGGACTTAACTATCTTTAGTAATTTTGTATCATCTGCAAACTGTCAGTTCACTGTTTACCCCTTTTTGCAGATTATTTTTTACTGATTTGAGGTCTGCAAGACAAACCATATAATGAGAGACTTAGGGAGTGCAATCTATTTAGCTTATTGAAGAGAATGTGAAGAGGTGACTTGATCACAGTCTATAAATACCTGTGTGGGAAGATATTTGATACTTTACAGTTCTTTAATTGAGCAGAAAACAGCATGACAAGATCCAATATCTGGAAGCTGAAACTATAAAAATTCAAACTGGGCATGAGGCCAAAAATTAACAGTGAGGGTAATTAATCATTGGAATTATCTTCATCACCAGAAGTCTTCAAATCAAGATTAGATGATGTCACATCCTTTGCCCTGACCCCTTTTCTGGACAGGCACCAGGTTGCTGTAACTAGATCCATTTCCTGGGTCCATGTGCTTCTAAGTATGTCTGGCCTGGGCAGGGATTGGCCACTGTTCTCAACTCCGGGTTTCTCATGCACTCTCCCAGGTACAGATTCCTATCTGATACCCTTTTTCTGCACTGGGACACACGGTTTGGCCACCTTGAGCCCAGAACCAGAACCACAGTCCTGCCGAGCCCCCAGTACTTAGAGGTATTTCCCTCCAAAGTCCAACTGGCCGTGGGAGCTCTGGTTTCCTTATTGTGTCCTTCATGGAAAACATGGCAGCAAAGCAAGGAACATAGACTTAGCCCTAGTCTACACTTAAAGTTTAGGTTGCCATAGTTTGGCACTCAGGGGTGTGAAAAAGTCACATCTTTGAGTTTCACAGCTATGCCAACATAACTGCCAGTGTAGACGAAGCTAGGCCAAAAGAAGAATGCTTCCATTGATTTAGCTACCATTCGTCAGGGAAGTGGTATTCCTACAGTGATGGAAAACCACTTCTGTTGATGTAGGCTGTCTACACTATTGGGTTATGCTGGCTTAGGGCGACTATACGGCCCATAGTGTAGACATGGCCTTAACACAGAATTTTCTTCACCACAAATACTTTTATTCTTTACCAGGACTAGGGTTACAGACAGGGGTGAAAGTAGTTTAAAGGATTTACCAGTATGCCGGAGACCTGTGCGGGGTGTGGCCTCAATCAGAAGAGGTGTGGCTTCAACCGGAAGAGGTGGGGCCTTTCAAGATTGAAAGTCCCTGGGGCTGTGAACCCCAGGGCCTTTAAATCACCCCAGAGCTGCCAGCTGCTGTGGCAGCTGGGAGCCCCGGAGCGAATTAAAGGGCCCAGGGCTCTGGCCACTGCGGAGCTCTGGGCTCTTTAAATCACCGTGGGAGCCCTGCCGCCGCTACCTGAGCAATCTGAGCTCCCCCTCGCCCCAATTAATTAATTTATTTAAAGTGTGGCTAATGTTGCCAATTTCCCACAATGACATCTTTGATACTTTTTTGCTCAGAGCTATTAGAATGTTGGTTCTACTCAGACCTCAGCAGCACCATTAAATTAAAAATATAGTTTAGACTCACCCTTGAGTTAAAGGATTATTTGAGCTGCCCGCTAAAGGTATACATTTATTCTAGTGGCATCCTAAAGCTAAAAACTGATCTTAGTGGCAGCTTTAAACTACAAGTATAGCAGAGTTTGTAAGATAAAAGCTTAGGCCTCAGTTCAGCAGTTACTTAAGGACACTCTAACTTTAAGCACATGAGAAGCTTCATTGACTTCAGTAGGACTATTGGCCTGCTTAAAGTTAGGCATATGCCTATGTTGAGTCAGAGCCTGACTTTGGCAGCACCATTAAAATTGAAGCTATTTTAGTACTTCAGGAACAATCTTAACTTTTAAAATGTTCTGACTTCAGACTAATTCCTTTTATCATCCTTAATCTTTCATTACCACTAGTTTTTAATGTTATATATTATATATATTACATACAAATAACTACATTAAAAGAACATTAAGATTGCAAAGTCAAGCACTCAAGTGTTAGGACATTCTTGTGTGTATACTTTTACGATAAAGTCTTCAATTACGTAAACACTTACAATTTTTTTCCACATGGCCACTACCATATTCAGTGCATAGGGTGGAAGGTGCTGAGTTAATGAGCAACTGTTCAATATTCTGTTTTCACATCATTGATAAAGTGGTCCTATACTTATGTACTATATATCATTCAAACGCGGCTCTGCATGCAGAGTTATTAATTTCCTCATGAGATTTTCTATGGGCTCATCATTAAAATTAGGCTTGAAAAGATTAGATTTTTATTGGCAAATGTTGGTAAACGTCAATTTCATCATTCATACACAAAATGATGAAAAAATATTTCCATTGATAATAATCAAAATGTACAGAGAGGCAGAGTAAGAAAAGTGCTATTTGAGAACTTATTAAATTTAGATTTAAGGATATTTACTTCGTATATTTTGACATACAACATTGGCAATTTGTGTTTTAATGGTTATAAAGTTTTAGCTTTTTGAATCACAAATCTACTGTCATTAAATAATTATTGTCTAACCCCCGGTTGTCTAAGTCCCTCAGATAATTTCCCGTAACTGTGAAATTTAAATGGATAAAATTTAGAAAATGCTTAAAAACAAACATTGATTGATATTATCTGTCAAATTATAAAAAAATAAAAATCAAATTCTTCCAAGCTCAATTATAGCACCTGAGTGCTTCACAAACATTAATCAATTTATTTGCACAACGCTCTCCTGAGGTGTATGAGTGGTGGTATTATCCCCATTTTACAGATGGAGAACTAAAGCCTGGAAAGATTAGGGTCAAAAGTGCCTACTAATCTTGGTTGCCTGATATGAGACACCTAGCACTTGATTTTTCAGAGTACATAGCATTATAGCACTGTATATATTCAAGCAAAGCTCCTGTTGGCTTTCAGCTGCAGTGGTGAGAGCTCAGCACTTCTGCAAATCAGACCATGGGGTCTCAGGTTGGGCAGTCAGAAAATGAGAAAATGCTTTATATGACAGTTGCCAATTTGGCTGACACCAAGGATTGAACCAGGGACCTCCAGAGATAAAAGTATGGGGCTCGCTACAACTTGAGCCAAGCTCTCAAGATAAAAGCTGTAATAGACTCATATTCTCTATGGCTCAAGCACAGAAAGGAAGACACAACCTACATTGGCAAACAGATTACAGTAGCACAGAGAGAAACTGAATCCTTATATTTGACCACTGCAAGAGAAGTTTCTCCTCAACTCAAGAACTATAGGTCTGTGTTTTGGGGGCTAATGGAGCAGGGTTTTTGCTGTACCTTTGCAGGTCTGTGTGACTTATCTAGTAATTGTAGTATTTGTTTGTAGCAACAGGGTCCTTAAAGAATTCCAGCCAACTCGTTTATTTCTGCAAAGTACAAAGAAAATCTGTCAAGCAGTTTTTGAATCACAGGTCATTAAATATCATCCTGAATACAGAACCAGTCAATTTCAGCTACAGTTAAAGTTAATGGCCACACATCAGGCCAGATCTGCACACCAAGGGAACCCTCCACATGTGTCAGAGTAGCAGCCGTGTTAGTCTGCATCCGCAAAAAGAACAGGAATACTTGTGGCACCTTAGAGACTAACAAATTTATCTGAGCATAAGCTTTTGGGGGCTACAGCCCACTTCATCGGACGCATAGAATGGAACATATAATGAGGAGATATATTCCACATGTGGCTTCTCCTCCTTTTGCATGGAAAGAGGGATCAGTCACAACTGAGACGCAGTTCCCCTCCTCCTCCAGGATCTTGAAGAGAACTCTCCATAAGGTTGGAGGGAGAGGGCAGGGAATGGATGATCTGGGAACAGAGAATGAGTGGCTCTGTAAGGGTTGCCATCTGTTCAGGTTCTCCCAATATTGTCCCTTTTTGAAGTAGCTGTCCTGAGAAATCTGTAAGAGTGCTCAATACACACTGCCAGCTGTCCAGTTTTATGGACTCAGGATCATCCAGGATGTCCCTTTTTTGTGTACCTCAAAGGTAGCAACACTAGTTCTGTGTTGGGTAGAGTCAGAGCTGGAGGACACACACAGTTCCCAAGAGAGGTACAACCTGATGGGGCACTATCTTTCCCCCAGTGCCCACTACATGGTGAAGAGCTCCCCTCTAGGTGGGGCCCGGGATGATGGTGGTAACTGGAGCTATGCTGCCAGGAAGCAAGGGGAAGAAATGGGAAGCCACCAAAGTGGAGTAACTTAAATCAACTGAATTTTTAAAAATATATATAAATGAGGCTTTGTAATATTATATGAAAATAATCAATGTCAACAGAAAATCATAGAAATGGAGGGATGGAAGAAAGCATGTGAGGTTATCTAGTCCATCCCCGCATACTGAAGCAGGACCAAGTACACACAGACCATCCCTGACAGGTGTTTGTCTAACCTTTCCTTAAAAATCTCCAGTGACAGGAATTCCACAATCTCCCTGGAAACCTATTCCAGCACTTAACTTTCCTTATAGTTAAAAAGCTTTTCCTAACATCTGACCTAAATCTCCCTTGCTGAAGATTCAACCCATTACTTCTTGTCCTACCTTCACCCGTTATAGCAGCTCTTAACATATCTCGCAGTCTTCATTTCTCAAAACTAAACATGCCCAGGTTTTTTAATCTTTCCTCATAGGTCAGGTTTTGTAACCCTTTTGTCATTTTTGTTGCTCTCCTGTGGACTCTCTCCAGTTTGTCCACACCTTTCTTAAAGTGTGGCTCCCAGAACGAGACACAATATCCCAGCTGAGGCCTCACCAGTGCTGAGTAGACCAGGACAATTACCTCTCGTGTTTTAAATACGAAACGCCTGTTAATACATCCCAGAATGATATTAGCTTTTTTCGCAACTGCATCACATTTTTAACTCATGTTCAATTTGTAATCCACTATGACCCCCTAGATCCTTTCCTGTAGTACTACTGTCTAGCCAGTTATTCCCCATTTTATAGTTGTGCATTTGATTTTTTAATCCTAAGTGCAGTACTTTGCACTTGCCTTTATTGAATTTCATCTGGTTGATTTCAGACCAATTCTCCAGTTTGTCAAGGGTATTTTAAAGTCTGTTCTGTCCTCCAAATTGCTAGCAACTCCTCCCAGCTTGCTGTCATTCACAAATTTTATAAGCACACTCTCCATTACATTATCCAACTCATAAATGAAACTATTGAATAGTACCAGACCCAGGACAGACCCCTGTGGGACTGCACAAGATACACCCCCTACTCTGATGGCAAATCATTGATGACTACACTTTGAGTATGATCTTTCAACCAATTTTGCATCCACCTTATAGTGGTTTCATCTAGACCACATATCCCTACTTTGCTTATGAGAATGTCATGTTGGACTTTGTCAAAAGCCCTACTAAATCAAGACATATCACCTTTATTGCTTCCCTGCCCATCATCCTCTCCACTACGTTAGTAACCATATCAAAGAAGGAAATTAGGTTGATTGGGCATGATTTGTTCTAGACAAATCCATGCTGGCTATACTTTATAATTGTATTATCTTCCAGGTGGTTAGCCCAAACACCTAGCCTACCCACCCAACCCTCTAGGCTTAAAAGAGCCCAAGCTGCAGCCCAAGCCACAACATCCACACTGCTATTTAAGCATGCCAGCCTGAGCCCGACTAGAGTGAGTCTAGGTACCCGTGCTGGGAGGCTCATTCTCAGCTGCAGTGTAGATATACACTAAATGTCAAAGTTCTCGATAGAAAAAAATCTCTATATATAATCTGAAATTCAACAATTAGGAAACTAATTAGAAAAACAAATACCAACATCCACTTTAGCAATTTAAGGCTATAAAATGGGAAGAACTAGCAACATGCAAATAGAAAAAATCAGATTTAAATTTGAAAAATCAATTTCCATGAGTTAAATAAAAGAATTTTTTTAAAACTAAAAATGAAAACCAGTTGTGATTTGTATCCACCCTAGCAGCAACTGAGGGAGGGCACAGGGCTTTTTCATGAATGCCCTGGTCCCCTGAGAATCCCCCAGGGTCCTTTCAGAACCCAGGGTTTCATAGGGTTTGGGAATAGGCCCCACAACTCATTTGTGGGAGTGGAGTCAAGCCCTGACCCTAATGGATCAATCAGGGAGAAATCCCAGAAGCACACTCTCTCTGAACTTTCCTTTCCTTTATCCTCCTCCCACGAGTTTGCCCACAGTCAGGACGTTGATTTACAGGCAAAATTTTCAAAAGTGCCAAAGTGTGTTAGGCTTCTAAGTCACTCAGGAACATAAATTTTTTTTTACCCTGTATCTTATTTGAGTCACAGTATCCTCAGCAGCATAATGCTATCTAATACAAATAATTAATAATAATGATGCCTACAAATAATTGTTATTAATAATAATGTCATACTAAGCATTTGTGCCATGCTGGAACAACGAATGAATGCTCACAGAGAGACAACACTTAGACACTTTCTGAATCATTAAAACCACTTCTACAGCACCTGGGTTTTCTTTATAAATTCCCCTATCTGCATATTGACCAGGCCTGAATGTTAGTGAGGTTTGTAATGTGCCTAGTATCTGTATTAGAACAGTTGTAATTTTCTTTCTATCTGTGTAAAAGATATTAAGTTGCTTGAGTACTGAGATCCTAGCAAATCAACCCCAGCCTCACTACTGAACAATTCATTTCACTTACTTTTGCCTCACTCTTACACAGTTCTAAAATTAGAAACAAGCAGAAGCCTACTGGAAACACTATGCAGCATCTTAATTGGGCTGTCACTAGGGTAAAGTTCTACTCCTGTCAGCAACTAGCCACCTTGTTAGCATCATGCAACCCATTGGTTTTTAAAAGATGGAAATAAAAATGTCCTTCTGTTGCTACATACCAGGTAGTCTCTTCTTTTATAACCGGGAAGAGTGAACATTTGGAATATACATAGGATAATCTTGAAATAGACTAAAATATTATTAAAAAAGGCATTTGGTTCCACTTTTGATTAAAATCTGTATTTAGTCACTTCCAGTATCTAAAACACAACCACCAGAAACCCAAAATAATCATGTATTAAATTCTGACTTCAGAAAGAGCATTGCGTCACTAAGAACTGAGTAAGTACTTTAGAATTGAGCCATATAATTTATCAATGCTTCTGTAACAACTCTCTGAGCTCTTCAGCCTCACACATCCTGTAGAACAGTGGTGGGCAACCTGCGGCCCATGGGCTGCACGTGGCCTATCAGGGTAATCCGCTGGTGAGCTGCGAGACAGTTTGTTTATATGGACTGTCTTCAGCCATGGCCACCCGCAGTCATGGCTACCCACAGCTCCCAGTGGCCACGGTTCGCTATTGCTTGAGGACAGTCAATGTAAACAAGCTGTCTCCCACAGTCCACAGGTTGCCCACCACTGCTGTAGACATGGTTGAAGATGGTATGATTGTAGACTAACGCATAACTCTCAGGATCTGGAAAGATGAGAATGCACCTTCATATGCAGAAGAATTAAAATGAGTGTCGGCCTCTGAAAGAATTCACATACCAACCTTCAACTCGACACAGTCAGAGAAACCTGAGCCCCTTTCCACATGTTAAAATCCAGCCTAGGAGACAACCTGACCTAAATCACACTTTCACTGCACCAAATACATATCTAGGCACCAACCTGTGTTTGCTCATATACCTGAAGAGGTAGTACAAATACACAAGAACAACATAGGGAATATTTCCCATATTCACCTTGGTATTGAAGAAACTGGACCAGATCCTAATTTCCTGGCTCCATTCCTTTTGCATCACTGAAGCAGTGTAAAGGAGACAGAGAGATTCCTGTGGTGTAAGAAGAATCTCTGAATGGTTTAAAGCCAGCATAACTGGCCCTATGTAGGCATGTGGGCATTCCTGGGCTGGCCAGGGTCTGGAGGGGATGGTCTCAGACTGCAAAGTGGTCCTTAGAGAAGTAGTCTATCTGGTATAATTTAAAGCAGCTTTTAGGCTGCTTTATGTTATATTTGTGGCTAGATTGTCTACCTGGTGGGCCATTGGATCAAGGAGCATAAATGTGTTTTAGAGCCACCTTTTCTTTTCTGCCCACCCACCCCTGGGTCCAGGCTGAGTGCAGCATGAATGGTACTGGGTACCTGGTCTACTTCATATATGCATATCCACTGTCTCATATACCACTTGTCTAATTGCTACTACTATTTCTTTGGGAAAAGCCCTTACACCTCAGCTTTCGGGGCACTAACCACCCCACACTGGTTTAGTGGCATTCCCTGCCTTCCTTTTCATCCTTTTCCACAGACTTCATCTTTGTAATTACAAATAGAGTATAAATTATTAGCTTTTTATGGTACCTATTTTGTAGCAAATTTTCAAGAGATTACTATTGAAAACTGGGTTTGTTCTTTGTTCTTCTTTATTACATTTTCCTTCCCTTCACTCCACTTTTAATTTTTTCCCTGTTTTCACTCCACTCTGAAAACCTCATGGTGTGTCTTTTCCAGTTCCTGTTTTCCCTCAGCTTAAATGTTTTTAAATGATGTATATCCTTCACATATTTTCACATCTCAAAGACCATTTACCTTTCATCTCTCAGCTCCCATCAAAATCTCCCCACCCCCACACGGTATTCTTCAGCATGCTTCCTATTCATCCCTCTCTTCCCCCCCCCCCCCAGGAAACTGTGGTAGAGTCTGCAGGAAGTGAGGAAAACTTGGCTCTGGGCAGGGAGGCATGGAAAAGAACCTGTCCAAGCTGAGGAGCGACTGCAAATGCCCTGTGATGGGGTGCCTGCCCCACACTGGACTCTAAGGGGTTAATAGAGCCCTACAGGCTGTGCAGGAGGCAGCCAATCAGAGAACGGCTGAAGAGAACAGCCAATCAGGGCCAAGCAGGCCTACATAAAAAGAGAGCTGCAGGACAGAGGAGTGTGGTTCTCTTCTGGGAGCCGAGGACTGATTGATTGATTGTGTCTCTGGAGGGCTGTGAGAACTGATAACACCCTGGACAGAGCAGTGTGCTAGCAGGGACTGTGGGAGTGAAAGACAGCTCCTGGCTGGCTGCTGGGATTTGCAGGCTGAGACTCTGAGGCAAGGCAAAGAGGTTGCTGGGGCCACAAGAAAGTGGCCAGACAATTTGCTGTAGTAGCCACTAAGGGAAATAGCTGAACAATGGACTGCAGGTCCCCTGGAAGCGGGGAGTACAGTGTGTGGCAGGGCCAGAGGGCTGTGTTGCTGAAGAGGATGCTGTGATCTTTGGAGAGATGTGGGTCCTAAAGCAGGAGTGATGGTGGTGAGGCACCACCTGAAAAGGGTGCATTAACATGCTGAGCTAATTCCCAAGACAGCCAGCAGGAGGTGCCAGTGGCGAGTGAACCCTGTTACAGACCCCAGGCAGGAAAGCCCAGGAGGAGGAAGAAAAACCTTAGGTTGTGTGGACTTAACTGGGGGATTCTGAGTTTTAAGTACTGTTTGTTTTGTATTAATAAACCCACTTTACAGGGAGGGGTATTTTTTCCATCAAGAAAAGCTTGGTGATGTTTATTTGAACTGTCCAAGGAGAGAAACTGAGGCAAGCTGCCTGCAGTGTGGCCCTAGGCCATAAGGGGGCACACCAGAGGCAGTTGGCCTGGTTACAGACCCATATTGGGATATTACTGATACTAAACAGTAATGCCAACAGCACTTTACACAGGCATTGAAGATACTGATTCTAGTCATCTCTTAGGTGTTCTTCATGTTCATGTTACAGAAACAGAGCAAGATGCTGTTTCCCATTCCCCAGAATGGAAATCTCACCAGTACAGCCCTGTCACGGGGGCAAGTTGGCTAAAATTCTGCAGAAATTATAATAAAGAAGCAGAACGTAAAAGTTAATGCTTTTTGATCGACAGCAATAACTCATCAGTGAAGAGCCCCTGGGTTGCCATGGCAACAGTAATACTGAACACTGGGGCTGCTGTCTTTCTCACTGTTATTTTTCTCTGCAATAGTTTGTTGGTTCTGGGGTTTAAAGGGAAACACTCTGCTCATTTTTTCTGTAAACAGCCTATTATAATATTTACACTTTAGCTCTAATAATACAAATTACAATTTAGAGTTAGAAAAAAATTCTAATTTGGACTTGTAAGAGTTTTAAAATTCCAGCAATGTTGTTACCCCACTGAGCTGTTGCCAAGCCCAAAATGGGTTAAGAGAAATAGGGATAGAGTCTAGGGGCTCAATCTGTAAGGTGTTTTCTAATCCTTTAATTATTCTTGTGGCTTTTCTCTGAACCTGCCCCAGTTTATCAACATCCTTCTTGAATTGTTGGCACTGGAAATGGACACAGCATTCCAGCAGTGGTCACACCAGTGCCAACTATAAAGGTAAAATAACATCTCTACTCCTACTTGAGAGTCCCCTGTTTATTTATCCCAGGACTGCATTAGCCTTACGCCATAGAGGCTATGTCTACACAGGGATAACAAACCCTGGCACAAGTCAGCTGACTCAGAGTCATCGAGCTTGGGTTCCAGGGCTGAAAAATCACTGTTTTGAGCTCTGGGACCCTCAGAGGGTGAAGCCAGCTGACCTGGGCCAGCCGCGGCTGTGCTGCAGGTCTTTTATCCTTGCTCAGAGTCAGCTGGGGAGCTCATGTTCAGCTGATTAACCACCAGGACCCCTTGATCTTTTTCAGATTCACTGCTTCCCAGGATAGAAATGTTGGGAATCAAATGTTGCAAACAGAATGTTGGGAATCATCAAGAAAGGGATAGATAATAAGACTGAAAATATCATAGTGCCTCTCTATAAATCCATGGTGCACCCACATCTTGAATACTGCATGCAGATGTGGTCGCTCCATCTCCAAAAAGATATTTTGGAATCGGAAAAGGTTCAGAAAAGGGCAACAAAAATTATTAGGTGTATAGAACGGCTTCCGTATGAGAAAAGATTAATAAGACTGGGACTTTTCAGCTTGGAAAAAGGTGACTAAGGGGGGATATGATAGAGATCTATAAAATCATGAGTGACATAGAGAAAGTAAATAAAGCAATGTTATTTACTCCTTCTCATAATACAAGAACAAGGGGCCACCAAATGAAATTAATAGCAGATTTAAAACAAACACAAGAAAGTATTTTTTCAAGCAACGCACTGTCAACCTCTGGGACTCCTTGCCAGAGGGTGTTGTGAAGGCCAATACGATAATGGGCTTCAAAAGGGAGCTAGATAGCCATTGATGGACCTATCTTCCATGAATCTATTAGCCAGGATGGGTAGGAATGGTGTCCTTAGCCTCTGTTTACCAGAAGCTGGGATTGGGTGACAGGGCATGGATCACTTGATGATAACCTGTGTTCATTCCCTTTGGGGCACCTGCCATTGGCCACTGTCAGAAGGCTTGATGGACCTTTGGTCTGACCCAGTATGGCCATTCTTATGTTCTTGTGATTTCCCCATCCTGTAAGTAGGACCTACATTCTTTGTTCCTAGGTATAAACATTTACATTTAGCCATGTTAAAACACATATTATTTGCTTGGTCCCAGCTAACGCAGTGATCCAAATTGTTCTGTATCAGGGACCTGTCCCTTTAATTATTTACCACCCCTAATTTTTGTGTCGCCTGCAAACTTCATCAGTTATTTTATTTTCTACTAGGTCACAAATAAAAATTAATTAAATAGCATAAAGCCAAAAACCAATCCCTGCAGGATTCCATTAGAATCACACCCATTTGATGATTACCTGTTTAAAATTACATTTTGAGACCTACCATCTTTTAATCCATTTAATGTGTGTCATGTTAATTTTATATCTTTCCATTTTTTTTAATTAAAATGTCACGCAGTGCTTAGTCAAATACCTGATGGAAGTCAAAGTCTATTGCACAACACTCCTACCTTTATCAACCAAACTTGTAATCTCATCAAAAAAAGATATCAAGCTAGTTTGACAGGTTCTATTTTCCATAAACCCATGTTGATTGGCTTTAAATAAATTACCCTCCTTTAAAACTTTATTAATCAAGTACCGTATCAGCCACTCCATTATTTAGCCCAAGATTGGTGTCATCTCATTTACACTTTTAAAATATTGGCACAATATTAGCTTTCTTCCCGTCTTCTGGAACTTCCCCAGTGTTCCAAGATTTATTGAAAATCAACATTAACAGTCCAGCAAATTTTCAGCCAGCTGTTTCAAAACTTTTTCCCAGATGACTTAAAAATTTCTGACTTTAGTAGCTTTTGTTTAACATCCTCCTGAGATACTAGTAGAATGAAAAGAGTGTTATCATATGACTACTGTGACGATGTGGTTCTGGCGGGATCCAACTGAGAGTGCCAAATCAGGACCAATTGCTCAAACAGGGCAGACACAGCCCAAGGCTGGGGTTTTTCCACCTCTAAGGCAAACCAAACCAGCCAGACAAAAATGACTTCAGTTTCACCCCACTGGCTAACGACAAGTCACATAAGCAATTTCCTTAGACACTCCAGTCTCCCAGTATCACCACCAGTCCCACACGTCCTGGGGATGAATGGTTATGAAAACCAACACCCCAGTAAAAGAAAAAGGTTCTCTCGATCCCAAAGGACCAAGCCCCAGACCCAGGTCAATATACACATCAGATCTTACCCACAAATCACGCTGTTGCCAATCTTAGAATCTTCTAAAATCTAAAGGTTTATTCATAAAGGGAAAAAGATAAAGATGACAGCTAGAATTGGTTAAACTGAATTAATTACATACATAATGGCAAAGTCCTTAGTCTAGGCTTGTAGCAGTCATGATGGAATGAACTGCATGGTTCAATTTAAGTCTCTGGAGTACATCCCCCCCCCCCCCCCCCCCTGCTGGGATGGGTCAAATCAGTCCCTTGTAGAGCTTCAGCTTGCAGCAAAGTCCTCCAGAGGTAAGAAGCAGGACTGAAGACAAAATGGAGATCAGGCTTCCAGACCTTATATAGCTTTTCCAGTTGTAAAGACCTTCTTGTTCTTACTGTTGGAAAGTTACAGCAAAATGGAGTTGCAGTCACATGGGCCAGTTTCTGCTCACTCCAGTGAGTTCCCAGGCATATATCTGCCTTCTCTCGATGGGTCAATTGGTATTTGATGTCCTTAATGGGACATCAAGCAGGTTAAGCAGAAGCTGACACCAGCCTGTCTGGGACTTTCCCAGTAACACAGAACAAGTTTGAAATACAGACAATACATAGCCCATGATTCATAACTTCAACTACAGAAATGATACAGAACATACAGACAAGCATAATCATACCAGTAACCCGTAACCTGGTGCCTTTAGACACCTTATATGACCCCCTTTACATAGAATTTGGTGCACTACAGAACCTTGGTTGCAAACCATGTTCATATGGTCCCAGTTATATCAATAACGTCTCAAAATGTGCCATTCATGACATTTAAAACAGCGCCCCGCTGACTGGTCCACTTGGGCCGAGGTGGGTTGCTGGAGTCTGGTGAGGTGGACAATAGGGGTCTGGGGCTTTCCTTGGGTGTAGGTGGAGGTCTTGGGTTGCCCCCGGTAATAGGGTTTATTTTCTGTTTGCCCCCTGGGATATTCGCCCCCCTGCCAGTAGCTTTTTTCTTTTTCTGTCACTTCCGCCCATCTGGCTCCAATCTCCCCTGCCTTGGTTACAGTTTTTGGGCTTCCTATCTAGGACGTACCTTTCTATTCCTCAGGAACAACAGCCAATATTCATAACTTCAACTACAAAAATGATACAGACATACAGACAGCATAATTATAACCAGTAACCCATAACCTGGTCTTAGACACCTTATATGACCCCCTTTACATAGGATTTGGTGCCACTACAGGACCTTGGTTGCAACCCATGTTCTATATGGTCCCAGTTTATATTAATAACGTCACAACTACATCATCTGTTTTTTCACAAATATGGAACAGAAATATTTATTTAACACTTCTTTCTTCTTTGTATTGATAATTCCACCATTTCCATTCCTTATAGATTTTCTACAGTTCCTAGTTTCTGATTTATATCCATTACTATCACCTTCCCCTTTCTTCCATTTGTTTAATATATTTATATATTTTTGTAGCTGCCTTCACTTCCCCTCTAAACCAGGTTGCCTTCCTCCTCGATTATTGGATGACTCCCAAACCATAAAATATTCTTAAACAATTCCCAATTGTCATTTACATTTTTCTGATTAAATTCTTCCTCCCACCCCACCAATCAACCACAAAGGACTTTGAGGTTGTGTTTTAATAATACTTTAATAACATCCATTTTTTTAACAAGATAACTTCTCTCTTCTCTCTCCCCACCCCCAAGAATGCTTTAAAAAAACCAAGAGCACCAAATTGATGGTTAGCAAGCACAGGGGCCTTTCCTCTCTCACACCATGTACTCACTTTCCTGAGGATTGCCACAGATGTCTACCTCCAATACTCCTGATTCCTGAAAGTAACCAACAGAATTAGTTAATAGATATACATACACACACATCCCTGCATATATCTCCATGATGCTCCAGCTCCCACTCATCACCCTCACCGCAAGGTTAGGTAACATGGTGGTAAAAGTACTTGTGTGTGGCCTGCACATCATTGCTGAAAACCATGTAGGATGTACCTCAGGTGATACTCTCATGACCTTCATGATGATTCCCTGAATGGATTTCTTTCATGACTTCAGGGACCTCACATATCATTGGCAGAGCAACCCTTCAACCAGGAGATGGGAATCTGACCTTTAAATTAATCTCTTCAGAGTTTAGAAACAACCACTAACTAGGCTACTAAGTATAAGACTGTCAAGGTATCATTCCCACTTTGAACTTTTGCGTCCAGAAAGTGGGGACCTGCATGTACCCTTCTAAGCTTAATTCCTAGCTTAGATTTGATAGCGCTGCCACCAACCAGAAATTCCAGTGTCTGGTAGACTCCCTGTCCCCCCAAAATCTTCCCTGGGGGACCCAAGACCCAAACCCCTTAGGTCTTAAAACAAAGGGAAATAAACCATTCCTCCTCCTTTTCCCCTCCCAGACTTCCCCTCCCTGGGTTATCCTGAGAAATACACTGATTCAAACTCCTTGGATCCTAAAACAGAGAGGAATTAACCTTCCCCCCACCTTTTTTCCCCCCACCAATCCCTGGTGAGTTCAGACCCAATCCCCTTGGGTTTTACACAACGAAAAAATCAATCAGGTTCTTAAACAGGAAAGCTTTTAATTAAAGAAAGTTTTTATTTTTTTTTCTATCTCGGTAAAACCAGGATGGAAAATGTTACAGGGTATTCAGCTATACACAGACTAGAGGGACTCCCTCCCCACCTAGCCTAAGTTACAAGTTACAGCAAACAGAGGTAAAATATCCTTCCAGCAAAATACACATTTGCAAATAAAGAAAACAAACAAAAGACTAATCTGCCTTCTAGCTAGTACTTACTATTTTGAACATGAGAGACTGTTTCAGAAAGATTGGAGAAACCTGGTTGCATGTGTGGCCCCTCTTAGTCCCAAGAGAGAACAAAGAACAAAACAAACAGCACAAACAAAGACTTCCCTCTACAGAGATTTGAAAGTATCTTGTCCCCCCATTGGTCCTTTGTTCAGGTGTCAGCCAGGTTCACTGAGCTTCTTAACCCTTAACCATCTGTTTATGACAAAGACCTACTAAGTTGTTGAGAGCTTGAGTGAAACAGATATGCTACACTTTGAAAACTAAACTTACTGATAATGGAGATGTGACATTAAAAGCTTTCAGCTAAGTAGTTCCAGACCTTAAGCATATTTCCAAACTGTTGTCTTTGGTTTTGAGGTACAGTGTTTCTCCAATTACAATGGACAGAATGTACTGAATATTAAGGCTATTGGCTATTGTTTAATAACTTAGTCCCTAACTCTGTTTCTACATTATTTTTGACATCAGGATGCTGACATAACTGCTGGAAGTTTGGCAGTGGAGCTTTTTATTTACTTTGTCTTACCCCATCACAAACAGACCTTAAAACAATAAATCTTCTTTTCCTAAAATCCTCTGGTTGCTCAGCTGTACCTCAGGTTTCCTTCCCTCCTCCAGCAACATAACAGGCAGTTGTGCAAGTTCCCGCTTCATATACAACTGTCAGAGTGTAACTTTAAGCATCTAGGACATTGTGAACTATGTTAGTCTTTCAGCATAATTGACACAAGATAACCTCTTTAATACATCTCAGTAAGATCAGACCAACATCCAGTATTCAGGGGGCTGGGAAGGGGATTTAGAAAATAAACAGGAATTAGAAGTAAAAGACCTAAGCTTAAAAGTACAAGAAACTGGAGAAATTCTGGAAATTCAGGAAAAAAAATTTGTTCTCTTATTGTCCATTATACTCTCTTTTGTTCTCCATCCCCATTAAGAAGAAAAGCTCCACTAAGAAATCTTAGTATCACAAAGTCACTCCTGCTTGTCAGCCGCAAATATGCCTACAGGAGGCAAGAAACACTATTAAACTTTAACATTAAACAGCCATGTTTTTTAACTCTCATCTGGTCCAAAGTGAAGTTTGTATTCCTCAAAAGGACCAGAAGCTCAGCTCTATCGATATGTGTAATAGATCTCCACGCTGATCCCTTTTCATATTGTCCTGCCTGCCAGCACTAGAGTTACATTTGGACATTCTCCAATTTATGACCATTTAGTACTTTGTTTGAAAAATAAAAACAAAACAGAAGTTAATAAAAATAATATTTTACATGACCCATTTGATACATCCGACTCTTAGAGAAAGCCATGAGATGTCTGAAGCTAGCAAGTAGGGCTTAATAGCCTAGCCTTGATTTTTTTTTCAAATACCTAGGAGACTCTGGCTTACAAGTTCAAATTCTCCCATGTCAATGCTTCTATGATAGATAAAATGTGTAGTTCACTGTATGTGTGGGTCTTCCATTTGAAACCTTGAAAACCAGGGTCTTATTTGCTCTGTGTAGACATTAAATGCCTCTAGATATGTGCCTTCTTTTCGCCCCCCCCTTCAAATGATGCCTATTTTCAAAAGCCTCCTGGATTAAGCAAGCTGAAAATTAGACCTGACAAGAGTATGTTCTGGGAGTTTGGAGGATCTTGAAAAAGACCTGAGTGCCAAGCAGCTTTGTTACTGCTGCCTCTGCACATGCAGGCACCTTCTCTGCCCTCCCTTTACCTGGCCCGTGCAGCCAAAGGCATCACTCATCTATTCTCTATCAAATTCCTGCTGGACCCTTCTGCCTTCCCCAGTCCCTGCAGACATGAAATGTCACTGACCTGGTATCATGTCAGTTGCTCCTGTAGTATCATCAATGTCAATAAATTCTAGAAAATGCTCTCTGACGGTCACCATTGCAGGGACTAGGTTCTGTCGTTGTTACAAAACACATCATTAAAGTCATTTGTTCCATATGGCTGAAGTTAGGTGTGCAGTCTAGAATAACAGAGTAATATCTTGCTGATTTCAGATCTGCCACAATCTTCTATTTGACTTTTGTTGCCAGTAACTGTCTGATCTCATTTTGAATTGTTTTTCCAAGGTAGTGGTGTGTGTACATTTCTTGGGTGGTGACTCTTAGTTGCTCCTGGAGTATAGCATCAAACTCAGTCATCAGCTCCACAATTTTAAGGAGGTTTCAATTGTTTGGCACATACAGCTGATCTGAAGTGCCACGCAGTGCTAGGTTTTGGGTAACAAGCATTCTCACAATGGCAATGAGCCTTTTCAGAACATTTTGCCAGTAAAGAGACTGTGATGCAATCTTCTATTGATGCTGATCATTTATGGTGGCCTTTAACCTTAGTCTCATCTCCAAGTTCTTTCCACCTATGAAATGCGCTCTGGTGATTTGCTGCTTCTCATAGGGCCCATGCCAAATTCTAGCCAGATTTTCAGTCCTTTGTTCCTGTAGAACCCAATGTGCCTGAGCATTAGACTGCAAGAGTTTGAACAAAACAGTACAGGTCTTTCGCATCTTACTGTGGGGTTACGTTCCGCAGTCAGCGCATAAAGCCGAAAATCGTGTATAGTCAAAATTGCATTGAGTGTAATGGCGGGTGGATTGCCCACATTACAGGTACAGTATAAATTGTTACTTTCTCTTTTTTTTGTTTTGCTGACACGTAAATCTGAAATCATGCATTACAGTGCGTGTAAGAGTGACAGACCTGTAATGCAGCATTCTGGGGTTTGAGTACATAAGCCATGGCCTCTCCAACTTTGTCACCATTGGGGATTTCACACCAGTAATGTGTTGGAAATGAAATTCTATTTTCATTTAACTTTGGGGAGTATCAGTTTTCACTGCTGGGCCCATGCAGTACAGGAAGTCCCTCAGGCTACGGCTCAAGTGGTCCACATCCTGGATATCTAGACTTTTAAGAATTAAACTCACAGCAGCTTTCTTGAGCTTCCAACCACACTCTTCTCTGATCTACACTTTTCTCCAGCAATGTGCATGGTTACATCCATTTGAGATGGAGATATGGATGCTGCAGTAGCTGCCAGGTCATCTGCACCGTGACTAACTGGAAGATCAGGCATCTCCTCACCAATCACATCCTCACTGGGGCTGGAATGCTCATCGTGAACATTTGTGTCTATGTATCTCAGGAGAGATCCTTCCTGCTTAGATAGAAAAGCTGTCTTTGCTTTCTTTCTTTTTCTGAATGCTGCCCCAGAGGGGTGTTTTCTTTTTTCACTCATGATTGTTGTTCTATGCCAGCTATAGTGGCTCTCAACATTCAGTTGAAGGGGACAAATAAGCAGGCTGCTAGCAGGGCCTGAGTGAGGGAAGGTATCAGCATCTTAAGGGCCTAACTGGCTCCTACTACTTCAGTTGACTGCCTGTTCTCCTCAAGTGGGTTCAGGGAAGCTTCAGGAAACAGGAAGCTTCCTGAGAAGCTGGTGTTAATCAGTCCAGGCTCCTGGGGGTGCTAGAGAGTTACATAAAAGGCTCCTCCTCCTCTCTCTTCCTGCTGCTTTCTGTTATTCCCTCTCACCTTTTCTCTGTCTGCCTGTTATGTCTCTTGTGCCCTCCTTCCTCCAGGACAGCACTCCACCATCTCTGTGCATCTAGAGCAGAAAGAATACATATGCACTAGCAGCAGACACAATTTTCCACACTCTGGGCCCCAGTGGTGCCCCCCACAGTCTGGCACCTGAGGAGGCCACCTCAATTCACCTCATGGGAGGGCCAGCCCTGTGCTGCCTCTTTTGCACAAGAATAGCAGGCTCAGCAGCCAATGTAGGACTAATGAGGCCCACCTTGAACTTTACATTTTGGCATGCACCTGCGTGTATCATGACTAACTTACTCAGCTATGTAGGCTTGTCCAATTCTGAATATAGACTGCACTGTGACAGACTGACAATATCCTGTATGAACTTTACTGAATTAAATTAAACCTTATTGAACTTGTTTTAATACCTTTAGGATCCATTCTATTAAAAATGCAGTTGTGTATGTGGGTAATTGTCGGCATGTCCCTTTTCTAAGAGCGTAACTAATGCACTCTCTTGCAAGGTATTAGGACCTTCAAAGGGGCTTTTGGAACAATACCCCTAGTACTTCCTAGGAAATTCACTTCACAGGTAAGGGGAATGCAAATGGCCAATTTGAAATTCACCCTTTTGAAGCTACACCCTGGACAAGAAAACACATTGTTTACCAGGGCTGCCCAGATGATTCAGGGGGCTGAGGTGGAAGGACCCCCTGCCGCTGGGTTTCAGGGCACTTCGGCGGTGGGTCCTGGAGCGGAAGGACCCCCCGCCACCGAATTGCCACCGAAGACCCGGCACTTTGGTGGCGAATCCTGGAGCGGAAGGACTCCTGCTGCGGGTTTTCGGGCACTTTGGCGGCAGGTCCCGGAGTGGAAGGACCTCCCGCCACCGAAGACCTGGAGTGGAAGAAGCTCTGGGGGCCTGGGCCCCGCAAGAGTTTTCCAGGGCCCTCGGAGTGAGTGAAGGACCTTGCTCCAGGGGCCCTGAAAAACTCTCATGGGGGCTCCTGCGGGGCCTGGGGCAAATGCCCCCCTCCCCCCCCCCCCGCAGCCCTGTTTACTAATTACTTGCTCCTGGAACCTTCAGCTCTAAAGCCCCAGAACTGTATAAAGGGTGGACTAAATGTGGTATGAACGTGCTTGTTCTGAGCTGAAGCCGTGATGAACTTGTGACCACAAAGGAAATCTCTGGGTGGGCTGATGGACTGCTCCTGCCAGAGCCCACATTAGGCTTATCAGATATGTCCCAAACTCTGTGAGCATGCATGTATATTCTTCTGTTGTTTTGTAATGTTTTCTCTGCAGTGTTTTTACTTTAAGAATAAAATAGAACTGTCTGGTAACTTATAACTGTTGACAATCACTCTGTTACCAGTCTGTGAAGAAAAAGCAAGCAGTTTTGCTTGGGCAACCTACCTCTGCTGGGAATAATACAATGTAGGTAGGGAACTGTGCAGCCTGGAAATATGCCAGTCAGAAGAGACTGAGACACAGGTTTCCACCCCAAGACAGGCAATGGTAGGGAGCTGGACCATTTAGGGAAGATACAGGTGCAGTTGCCCTAAACTGTTGCACACATCTATTCCTCAGACCACTTCCATAACCAAGCCCTTTTGTGTGAACCCATCCTCAAGCATCCACTTGCTGTATGTGTGCATAACCACCCCACAATGAAAACAGTTTGTGCCTATCTCATGCTTGACTCTAGAATTTGTGAGTTCAGGTGGCTTCATGCACATGGAAGCTGCTACCATTTTAACCCTAAATATTCCATAGCAATGGAGAATCCCACCTAAAGTCAGATCCTCTTGGAACCTGGCCAAAACTGCTGCAAGTGGCAGGTAGCTCAACCTTATGCAGACAGCTACTGACCCTGCATAGGGACTGGTGTCCAACCTTCTGATCACCTCCCCTGTTGTGGATGAGAGAGTCCATGTGCCAGCAAGAGTGAGGGAAGCTAGGCAGTTGCCCCAGGCTGTTCCAGTGGCTATTCCAGTCCCCAGAGATGGCTGCCAGAGGCCAGTGGTCTTTACTTTACGATACTCAGTGATTAGCCTCTAAGCCTGGTGCTCTGTTGGGAGCCCTTGTGTTTCCAAGGCCAGGTGCACAAGGAGAAGTAGAAACCCAATTGGAAAACCCAGGAAACCCACATTGTGGCTGAGTTAGGGGAGACTGGAGGTTTTGCAACCACTCAAAGGCAAGTCGCCTTTAGATCTCCCTCGTGGCGGGTGCCCCTGCCTGCAGATACTCCCACTCCCAACTTCTGCGAGCCCTGCCCCGGCACACACGTTCAGGGCCTCACTGCAGCCTGTCCGGAGGCTGCTCCCCGGCCTCCCGCTCCCTGCCCCTCCTCTTTGCGTGGGGGCAGAGCGCAGCTGCCCCCTGCCCCCACGCCCAGGGCAGCTGCCCACCTGAGCGCGCGCCTCCCCTCCGGCTCAGCCGCGCCGGGACGCGGTTGCGCAGCAGCAGCCGGCGGAGCAGCAGCGCACCTCGCCTTGTCGCGCGCGGCTTTGCACGTTTCGCCGCCGCAGCGCCGGCGACGCCAGCAGGCGGGCTCTCGCCCGGGCCAGCGCCTGCCGCTGGGGATGCTCGCCCCTAGGCGCGGCGGGGGATGCCGCGACGCGTGTGACGCTGGGCGGAGGGTCTGGCTGTCGCAGCGCCGGGGCGGGCAGTGCACCGCGCGGGGCTCTCTCGGGGAGGATGCCCGGAGCGGTGGCGGGGGCGGCGGCAGCAGCCTCGGCAGCGGCGGGGATGCTGCCGGCTCAGGAGGCGGCCAAGCTCTATCACACCAACTACGTGCGGAACTCGCGGGCCATCGGGGTGCTCTGGGCCATCTTCACCATCTGCTTTGCCATCGTCAACGTGGTGTGCTTCATCCAGCCCTACTGGATCGGTGACGGCGTGGACACCCCGCAGGCGGGCTACTTCGGGCTCTTCCACTACTGCATCGGCAACGGCTTCTCCCGGGAACTCACCTGCCGGGGCAGCTTCACGGACTTCTCCAGCCTGCCCGCGGGAGCCTTCAAAGCCGCCTCCTTCTTCATCGGGCTCTCCATGACGCTCATCATCGCCTGCATCGTCTGCTTCAACCTCTTCTTCTTCTGCAACACGGCCACCGTCTACAAGATCTGCGCCTGGATGCAGCTGACTTCGGGTGAGTCAGGGGTGCAGGCAGCACCGCGGGCTCGGGGAATAAACTTACGCCTGCTGCGGGCTCCCGACTCTCACGGGTTAATAGGAGTGGGGGGGGGGAGGGGGTGTTGTCGTGCAACTCCTATTCACCAGCACCTGCCGCCAAGGGTTAATCAACAGTCTCCTTGTAGGGAGTGGGGGCTGGAGAAACTTACATGCACTGGTAATCGTCTAGAGCTGGTTAATATCCCGCATGCAGTGAAGGGGCTAGGGGGCTCATAGAGAAACGCAGATTAACACTGACTGTCAAGGGGTAATATCCTCCCGCAGAGATGGGGCTGGGGTGTTTGTATGTGTATGTGTAGGGGTGTCAAGTCAAAACTTCCATGCAGTAACTGTGCCCGGAGTTAAAGTCACCCCGTGGAAGGAGAGAAGTTGGGAGATCATGCTAATATATGAAAAAGATTAACTGCATTAACAACTTAGATTACCTGTCTATATCAGACCTCGTCTACACTGTGACTGCCTGTAATGTACTGAAGCATATGCTGGAGTAACATATGATTGCTGTCTCTTCCCCTTGCATCCTCATAAAGACAGATGTGTGTCTTAGAAAGCAACCCCAGTGAGCAGAAATTATTAAATAAAACAGAGAGGAATATAGAAACTAAACCATGTACCCTCAACCTAGAACATCCATTTGGACAGGGCTGGCATATTAAGAAATATAGTGAAACCACCAGCAGAAATCTGTCCTTTAGTAGATCAAAGGTCATAACAAAATGGTAGGGGAAACCTGGGGATGCTATAAAGTGGTCACATGGAACACGGAAGATTGACCGCTGGAGGTTATTTGCAGTAGTATTGTAACCTGTTGAAGGTTAGTCCTTAGTGCAAATTTCCATGTAGTTACCAGGAAACCTTCCTCCTTTCAGTAACATCACAGGATGAAGTCTTGTTATTCTTGCCAGGCTGGAGGGCAGCTGAGGTTGTTGGATTCTTTGTGTGTGTTTTTAACAAGATTTATTTCCCCACCCCCCCATGGCAGAAAGATAGAAATCCCATTGTAATTATTATTTTCAGTGTAGAGGTATGCAGACTTCATCTGAAATTCCCCATCACAGGCATATAGTGCCTTCCTCAGGAAAGTGCATGGGGGAAGAAAGAGGTACACAAAGAGAGAAATCCTGGGCTCTCCTAGTATTCCCTCCCTAGGTTTCCAAACAAGCTATAGTTTGGGTTAGGAGAGAGGAGCAGGATGGGGAAGGGTATAACTAAGCTTTGAAGAGCCTGTGGAAAATGTTAGGTTTTTGGCAGCAGGAAGTAGAGGAAAGAGGAATGAGATCCAGACTTAAGATGGTAATAAAAGCAATTTTAACAAGAAAAAAAAATAATTCTGTAACAATCTGGGGAGAGCCTGAGTATGACGTCTAAGTACAAATCTCACCTGCCCTCCTGCGGAAACCATTGAAGTGGAGGTTTTTGCTTTGCAGAAATAAGCTGTTTGGAAGCACAGGGAAATGTCTCCAGAATGGGTATTAAAGTTACTTATCCAGTCTCTTTAATACAGCTAAATTCATTTAATTTTCACAGCTCTGATTCTTCCAAGTTGTTTGTTCACTATTATTTAATTTGCTGTTTACAGTTACTGGGTTGTTGTAGGAATTTCTTGTCTATTCAAAATGGGGTTTCATTTCTTACGTATTGTTTGTTTATGTATTCTGGGTATACTTGCTGGTTGTTTTGTTTATAATGTTTAAGTTTCTGCACAGAACAATGGCTTCCTTTATCACTTTGGGTCTGATCCTGAAGTCAGTTGAAGTCAATGATAGCTTTGCCATTGACTTCAGTGGGAATAGGAATTGGCCCATTATATTTGCACTGGGAATCCTGTGTGATATTAGCCACTTCTTTTTCTCTTCTATAAAATATCTTTAAATATGCTGTTAATTTTATGGATCCTCATTGATGAAGGGAGGTGCAAGCTACATCTCTCTGCATCAGTAAGGTCCCGGGGCTCTACTGGGGATTTGCGGTCTACCAAAGATAGGTGGATAGGCTTTGACCTGTGGCCAGGCCTCCACAGAAACTTAGCTGGTAGATAGTGCTGTGACTGTGCACTAAACTGGTGCATCCCCAACCTGCTTTGGTCATGAACCTTGCACGGTCAGTGCAGTTAACTTTCTAGATCACTGGTAGACTCTCCAAGACCAGAGATTCAGGGTCCCGCTTTACACAAACAGAAGCCAGTGTAAGGCAGGAATGAATTTTGGCTTTGTGATTTTATTCCTGTGCAGTTGAGAAAAAAATGTTTAGAAATCACAGCACGAATTTGGCAGTTTGAAAAAAGAGTTGGTTGGATTCGTACCAAGCTGCACACACACTAGGGTGGCACTGATGACTTGTGTTCCCATTTTTCAAGCAAATCTGAAGTGTGAGATTTTCAAAAGCTCCAAAATTGGTCTAACCGCTCCCATTGAAGTCAACAATGGGAGTTTAACCATCATCTTCAATGGGAGCATAATTTAGCCAGTACTGAGTTCTATTGAAAATCATATCTGATTTTTTTTCATTCCAAAATGAAAATCCCATGGAAATGAACTTTATGATTATAACGCTGGTTGGTTGTCTTTCATTGTCAGCTCTTTGTGAAAGCCTTGGGAGAACAAGGACTAGAAAAATACAGGATGCTTAGAGGGTTGGACACTGCTGCTTGCTTAAATATTATATCTTAATTTAGCTATTATATGATCATTCAATTTAAAATCAAGTTTCAAAAATCTGCCTCAAAGATAAAGAAATCTGACTGAAAAGCCACAATTGTAGATCCTTGCAGGTTGCATGCTTTTAAGATTTTATAACAGAAGAAGGCATGTAATTGCTGTGGAATAGAAGTATAACCAGAAAAGAAAATCAGCATTACTCAGTTTCGATGAGCACTGACAATTTTCCTACAAGTTCTATCACTTCGTTTTTGTTGTCATTTCATTGTTTTAAGAGTGTAGGTCATTCAGCATAATAAGCATGCAATGTTGTTCTCATAAATAGATGGTATAATAATAAGTAATGTTAGCTAAATATACATATAGTCTATTTAGTGCAAGAACCAACCACCTCTGAAGTAGTAAAATATGCATATTTCTACTAAAGTGTGGGTGCATATTTTAATTTGGGCTTTATTTTGATCCATCCTATAACAGAAGAACACAATGTAGTGCTTTTATTAAATCTGGCAATAGTAGAGGGGCTGCGTTTACATGTGAAGGATCAAACACAGAGGTTGACATCTTTTAATAATATCACATTCAGTTCTCATTCAGCCTGGGGGATTTCACTTGAGGTAGGACGGCAGGAATGGGTTAGGATTTTGGTTATAAAAAACCTTCAGGACATAGTTTACAATAACTCATGTAGGAGAGACTAACAGGATGATATGGCCCTTATTTGGAAAAAGAATTTTTGTTTGAATAAAAGGTAAGTGATATCTGAAACACATATTTTTTAATCTCTCTTTCAGGGTATGTAATGCTTGATTAGCCAGAAGAATATGAGAAAAATTACACTTCAGTCTCTCAATTGTGAAGCTATAGAAAGCATCTATTAAATTCCGTAATGATTTTTTTCAGTGTTCACACTTTTTTTGTTGTCACATGTGTAATGATATAAATAAGCAATTTCATATACTGAGAGCCAACTATAAGGGCCCAATTTTCAGTCAGTGACCTCCACTCTTGCACCTGCAAAACTGTACTTTCAAATATTTATACGTGCACTTCAAAAAATTCAAACACCTGCATGCACACAAATGTTGGACTCTACACCAGTTTTCTGAGTTAGAATCTGTATAGACCAAGACCAGGAGTAGGCATGGGTACGTGCATGTGCAACTTTTCCCCATCGCATGTTGAAACTGGGTATTTTGCTCTTTATTATTTATCAAGCATCCAAAGTGTTCTAGGTACCTCACAGATGAAGTCATGTCTCAGTCTTCTTTTTCATAAACTAAAGAAACTGAGCTCATTAAGTCTCTCACTGTAAGGCATTTTTCCTCTGGAAAGCATTGTTGGTTGCTTTTGGTGTTTATTTTGGTTTTCTTGGGTCACTGTAAGATTGTAAGTTCCACATAAGGAAAAAGTAGACGAAATGCAAGAAAAGTGCGGAAGCATCTATTAAACTATGCTGGTGTGGTATGCATTGCAATATACAAGCTTTTAAATAGAATCTTAGTTTTGTGCAGTGATTAAGATGGCAAGTGGGGTTGTGTCAAAATTAAAGGGCCTGATTCTCCACTATCTTGCATCTCTTGTTGTCATTTACACTTGGGTTAAGTCTGCAGGACCAGATAAAATTCTTGCATGAAAACTAAAAGAGCTGGCTATGGAAGTCTCTAAGTTATTGACAGGGATATTTAACAAATCTTATAATACTAGATAAATGCCAGAAGACTGGAAAGAAGCCAAAGTTCTGCCAATGTTTTAAAAGGATAGACTGGATGACCCAGATAATTATAGGCAAGTTATCTTGACATTGATTCTTGACAAGATTACAGAACAGTTGATCTAGGATGCAATCAGTGAAGATTTAATGATGGAAATAATAACTAATGCCAGTCAACATGGTTTTATGGAAAACAAGTCTTGTCAAACAAAGGTGGTGTAGTTGATGAGATCACAGATTTGGTTGATAAATATGGCTGCATTGACATACTGTAAAATGCATGGACTTCTTTAAGGCATTTGACCAAGTCTCCCATGATATACAGATTTAAAAAAATAGCACTATACAAAATAAATACAACCCATATTAAATGGATTAAAAACTGCCTTGCTGATAGATCTCAAAAAATAATTGTAAATGGGGAATAATCATTAGTGGAGATGTTTCTAGTGGTGTACCACAGGGATCTGTTCTCATCCCACTGCTATTCAATATCTTTATCAGTGATCTGGGAAAAAATATAAAATCATTGCTGGTAACATTTGCAGATAACACAAAAAAATGGTGAATGGTAAATATAGTAAGGAAAGGTCAGTTTTACAGAGTGATCTATATCATATGGTAAGCTGGACATACTTGAACAACATGTGTTTTAATACAGTCAAATGCAAGTTCCTACCTCTAGGAACCAAGAATGAAGGATGAGATTTATAGATTGGAGATTGTACTATGGAAAGCAGTAATTCAGAAGGGGAATCAGGGTCATGGTGGATAACAAACTGAACATGCCCGCAGTGTGATGCTGTAGCTAAGAGAGTTGATGTGATCCTTTGGATGCATGAGCCAGCGAGTATCAAGTAAAAGTAAGGAGGTGATATTACCACTCTGTACAGCATAAGTGAGACTGTTGCTGACATAATGTGTCCAGTTCTAGTATCTTTGCTTTGAAAAGGATATTGACAAATTAGAAATGGTTCATAAAAGGGCTACAAGAATTATCTGAGGTCTGGCATAGACTTTCAATGAGAGCCTCAGAAGCTGAATCTATTTAGTGCTTCCAAGAGAAGGTTAAGAGGTGACTTGATTGCAGTCTACAAGTGTTGACATGGGGAAGAGATTTTTGGTAGTAGAGGGAGTTTTAATCTAGCAAAGACATAACAAGAACCTGTGGATAGAAGCTGAAGCTAGAAAAATGTGGACTAGAAATAGTGCACATTTTTCACAGTGTGGGTAATAAACCATTAGAGCATCTTACCTAGGAGGTTGGTGGATTCTCTGTGGTTTGGAGTCGTTTTAAAACAAGATTGGATGTCATTTTCTAAAACATATGCTGTAGCTTATCCAGAGGCTATGGGGTTGATGCAGGAAACACTTGGTGAAATTTTATAGCCTTTGCTATGCAGGAGGCCAGACTCGGTGATCATAATGATTCCTTTTGGTTTTAAGATCTATAACTGAATGGTTGTATAATGGTACAAAGGAGAATTCTTAACTCACACCTTTGGTAGCATTTTACACTCACTTTGCACTCCTTCTGTATAAATGCAGTGAGACCTAAGGCCTGGTCTACACTACGCGTTTAAATCGATTTAATGGCCGTTAAATCGATTTAACGCTGTACCTGTCCACACTACAACGCCTTTTACATCGATATAAAGGGCTCTTTAAATCGATTTCTGTACTCCACCCCGACGAAAGGAGTAGCGGCTAACAATTTGATATTAAAATTCGATTACGGTTAGGTGGACGGAAATCGAACATTATGCCTCCGGGCGGTATCCCAGAGTGCAACACTGATGCTCGGACAGCAATCTGACTCGGATGCAGGGCAGGTAACAGGAAAAGTCCGCGAACTTTAGAATTACATTTTTCCTGCTTGCCAGCGTGGAGCTCTGATCAGCACGGGTGGCGATGCACTCTCAAATCCAAAAAGAGCCCAGCATGGCCGTACGGGAGATACTAGATCTGATCGTGTTCATGGGAGACAATCTGTTGTATCAGAGCTCCGCTTACAGAACACGAAATGCCAAAGCGTTTGAAAAGAAATCTCCAGGATACACAGCCGCTGTGTGACAAGCGTAACGGGAAGCGCAGAGACTCAAATGGACGCTCATGGGGGAGGGGGGTACTGAAGGACTCCAGCTATCCACAGTCACAGCAGTCTCTGAAAGTATTGCATTCTTGCTGAGCTCCCAATGTCTGTAAGTTCAAACACAGTGCTGGCGTGGTTCAGGGCAGCTCCTCAAGTTTCTTTCCCCCCCACCACGTGAAAGAAAAGGGAAAGAAATCATTCCTTGACTACTTTCAATGTCACCACATGTGTACTGAATGCTGCTGGTAGATGCGATGCTGCAGCAGTGAAGAGCAGTATCCGCTCCTCTCCCCCCTCCCGGTGTAGATAGTACAATATGATGATATCCGTTGTCGCCATCAGCCGTGAGTGCGCTCCTGGCTGCCCTGAGTGAGGCTGGCCGGGCGCCCTGGTAAAAATGGAAAATGACTCCAGTTACTTCCAGGATGGTCCAGAACGGCTGGTAACCATCTTCATCATAGCAACTGGGGCTGAACTCTTCATCACCCCCTCCCTTTCCTGTGTAAAGAAAAAATTTTGTACTGCCTGGACTGTATAGCCGGGGAGGCTGCCTCCAAGTCTCTGTTTCTTTTTCCTGCATTCTTATACTTCATGACCAAATGGGCGGGGGGGGGGGGAACTGCCATGGTAGCCCAGGAGGTTGGGAGGAGGGAACAATGGGTGGGGTTGTTTCAGGGGCACCCCTGTGAATACTGACAACGGGCAGACTGTGCTCTCTGATACACTGGGTTCTCTAATAACACTTGCCCTAATTCTAGGCAGCTGACTCTATTTAGAAACCATAAGGGAGGATTGACTCAGTCCCAAGTGAGTCAATCCAATTTGGCTTCCAAATTTTCAGCCAGGGCACTCATGATAGCAAGGCGGACAGTACAGAGGGGAGAATAACAGTCATCTCATTGCCAGTTTACTCCGGCAGTAACGGTACAGAACGTCCGGTAACCATCTCTCTTCATTTGCAAAAGCAAGTGAATGCTGCTGTGTCACGCTGGGATATCGCCTCTCTCTCCGCGGCATCATACATACGGTGCTGGAAATCAAATAAGCTGAACGTGCTCATGGTTGCCGGCTATGGCGTCGTTCGGCAATCCAGGGAAAACGGCCGCAAAGGATTGTCAGCTGATTGTTTTCCGGAGGAAGGAGTGACTTGATGACATTATCTCGAACCGCCCTACAACAATTATTCAGCCCGATTCCAAGAGGCGGGGGAGACTGCGGGAACTATGGGATAGCTACGGAAGTGCTACCCACAATGCAACGCTTCAGAAATCGACGTTAGCCTCGGAGCATGGACGCACAACGCCGAATTACTGTGCCTAGTGTGGCCGCATGAAATCGAATTTATAGTATCAGTTTTATAAAACCGATTTTAGCAAATTCGATTTTATCCCGTAGTGTAGACGTGGCCTAAGACAGTAGAAAGTCAGGCCCAGAACATCGATAAGGATTTACATAGTTTCAACAGTGACACCAACTCTAGTTAAATTAAATATTTCCTCACCAGATTGAGCTAACTGAGTTTTTAGTTCCTGTTGGGAAGAGTGGGCTGTGGATCTATTAGGAAACAATTCTGAGAAAAGGCACAGAGGCTCCTAACTGCAGCCAAAGCATTGCAGACTCAGTGTATTGTGGGGGCAGGATACCAAATACCTGCACAAAGAAGAGTAAGCTGTGCATTGTGTGGGCTCCCTGCATAGAGGGAAAATTAGGAGTTGGCCCATAAGAGAAGTGAGGGTGAGGCTGCTACAGCCACCGATTGTCTTCAGTGGAGGGACAGTGCAAGAACTGAAGGGGCTACTGGAAACTTAAGGCTGCTTTAATGGCCATCAGATGAACTCATTATTACTTTGTTGTCATCAGTACACAGCCCATGTCTACTGGGTGTGGACTGGGGTAAGGCTCCGACACACTTAGTGTCATTTTATTGACATTGTGTTAATTCGGATGGTTATTGGTGTATTTGTTTGTAAATTATTAATAGTACATGACCTAGAGGGTTGTGATAGATGCAACATATAGATTAAAAAGATACATCGCTACAGGTTATTATTTAGGAAGGTCAAGGTGAAGTTAGTGTTGAGAGCATGTGGTGTTTCTTGTCTTTACAAGTTGGCAACCCCTTATTTGAAGTCATCCCCTATAATTTACTATAAAAGTAAGACTAAAAGAATTGCATCAATGCTAACAGTGATAAACCTATATAATTTATTTGTGTGTGTTTCAAAAGGTTGACAAAGGATACTTGACCCTGAAGGATAAGAGTGTACAGGGAATGGTGGAGCAAGATTTTCTTTGCTTTAGATTGTAATAAAATTTTCCATATCCTGGAACCCCCTCCTCCGCCGTGCCCCTGATTGCCTTTCGTGAACCCAGTGAGAGTTGTGACCCCTCAGTTGGGAATCATTAAAATAGTGGATCAGTGGGGAAAAATATGCATGAAGTCTCCAGTCAATGTGAGGAAGAATTCCGTTTACCTGAAAAAAAAATCATTATATGAGAGGCAAAAAGAAACCCGAGAGACGGCATGAAAAAAGGAGAGCATCAAGCGTGGAACGTTGGCCGACCAGGTACTTGTTCATGAGTGGTAGGGTTTCAGAAGCACTCAGCATTGGCCTATCTCCCAAATCTGCGGCAGGTGTACTATTGACTTCATTGGGAGCACAGTTAGGCCATTTCTGAATATTTTTGAAAATCCCACACAGAAGATTTAATGAAGAAAGTTTCTGAATAAGAAAATGAAACAAGGATGTGGAGCAGTATGGTATGACTAGATATAGTAGAATATATTTTATGAAACAAGGTCAGATGAGTTTCAAACATGGAGACATCTATACTTTTTTCGAAGTGTAATGTACTGTGGTATAGGCTGCCTAACTTTGATCCTACAAAGATAAAAACACCAGACATATCAGGACCAAAAATCTGTAGCATGATCAGACAGACAGTCTGGACTCAGTATTTGAAAACCAACAAGATCTGGCTTTGAAGAATGACAAGGTCACAGTAGTGAAACGTCACAAAGAAATAAAATTAAAAACATGTTTGCTCAGAAATGATGAAATGGAAAAAGAAAGACATGAAGAAATCTAAAGATGGAAAAGTCCGCAGAATTTGATAACATCAGTTACAAGCGGCATTGTTAAAAAAATGCAGTGACAGCTAGTGGATTGCTAGAATATGCATCATTGTGTGGAACAGTGCGCAAATCCCAGTTACTAGGAAGGAGAAAATTACAGCCAGAATCCTTAAGAAGGAGAATATAATATACTCTAAGATCTATCTATTCTAAGAAAGATATTATCCATCTTCATTGCTGGCAGATTGAGAGATGCGAAGACTTGAAGCAAGTTGCCCTTAGAATGAGAAGGTCATATATAACATGGGAAACGGCTGCTTTATTTTCTCTATGAGAAGCCAGATGCAAACTTCTGAATTTCATTTATTATAAAAAGTAACCGATAGCCTCCATCGAGAGTCTCTTTGACGCAAGCATATCATGTGCTATTTCAGAAAAGATAATTCAGTCCAATAACTGAGACTATATCAGAAAGAAAGGGCTGAAGAATATATGGTTTATGATAAATAGTTGATGAGAGGTCATATTTCATCCTCCTCCTTTTTCTGGTTATATTTTAGATGCTATAAATAAGTGAGACAGTAAGATAGACGCAGACCTTACAAGGTCAAATTAAAGTTTACTGAGTTATAATGTTTAGAAAATACCACTTCTGAAACCTAGTTTTTTGTTGGCATAGGACCAAAATCTATTTGCCTTATTTGCAGGAATAGCCTATTGAATGAGACAAGTAGCCTCATGTAAGTAATGTGAGCAGAATTTGGCTCATAAGAGTGTGCCCTCAATCTGCATGTGGAAGTGATCTTAATTTCAGTTCAATAATACTTTCTTGACATGAGGAGATATTAATATTTCAAAAATATAACCAAAATAGGAACAGATCCTTCAGGGTCAGGGATATGGGGTGGGGAGGGATGCATATTATTATTATTCCTCCCAACAACAACATCCCAGTGGGAATATGCAAAAAGTTATTGCATCCTACTATCCCTATGCATCATGGAACATCTCCTGATTGTCTACCTCCTGAGAGCGAGTGGACAAGAGAAGCCCTGTCAGCAGTTACATTGGAAGGGCTCAGATAACAGTGTGATGGCACAAGGTCTCTGCATGCGTGACCATGATTCCTGGAGATCAGTAAGTTCCAGGGCAGTATTCCCTGCCCATTCTGTAGCTTTGCACATATTGAGAAAGAGGAATATTTCTCAGCCTGTCAAGGACCATAGCTGGGACACAGTGTGTGGCAAAGACCCAAAATGAGGGGCACAAAAAATTAACTGTGCAGGAAATTTAAAATGACATGGTATTCTTTGCTTTAGTTTCAATGACTCTGTAATCTCAATTTAATGAGTCACTTTGTGTTGTGATTTTCAGTTATATATGTAAGGGGAGGCCACATGTTTGTGGAATGTGGGTAGTTTTGGGACTACAATGAGCAATGTTCCTAAAAATGAGACACACTTGAGACCTGTGCTAGGAGGTTTGGGTCTGTGTGCAAAATGTATCCACCAATTTTGTAGAAAGTTGTTACGCTTTTTGGCGTATAGAGATAAGAAAATATGGCCCATGGTTATCAAAAACAGAGATGAATCTTCTAACTGATAAGGACAGTGTGTTTCAGGATAAGATTTCCCCCAGGAATTCATCTGCTTAAACTCAGCTACTAAATCTTAGAGTATTATGTCCCCAAACATGGCAATGGATCTTCACTAGGCAAGCTTAAAGTGTAGCTTCCCAAAGAGTTAATTCAAGGTTCTTAGATTAATTCCCTGAGAGAGAAATTATGGTCTCTGTCTTTCAGCAAAATAAGAATTTCTCATTCTTATTACTTTTTCTCCTCTAAAGAAAGTTAATTACTACTTGGCTGCTGCTGCTTAATATTTCTCTTTCAGATTACTCTGTAAAATTATATCACCAAATTAGTAAAAGAATCACACTTAACTGCAAGTATAAGCATTATACCACAATAATATCATTTCTCAAATTAGATATCTAAGGTTTGCTGCAGGTATTTCTTTCCTTGTACAGGGATGGAGGGTTCAAATTGGAAGAGAAACCTAAACAAGTCTCTTCATTGATAATCTGTTGATAAATGTTGGATGAGCTTGCTTGGCAATTCCTTGCTCGTTTTGAATAAACTGTGTAACTTGGACAACTTTAAAGAAGGATTGGATGCCTGTATTCTTGTGAACAATCTGATTTATCAGCAGATTGACTCTTTGGCAAACAGACTTCTTTCTGGCTAAAGCTATCTTTTATTACTTTTCTAGGAAGTGGGATCCATCAGCACAGCAGTGCTACGGTAGAGAGCATCCTTCACATAGGACCAGATTTTCATAAGCGCTCAGCTCCCAATTTAGGTGTCTAAATGGGAACTGAACTCTTTACAAAATAGCCATTAGTGACTATCTTTGCTTCAAAATGTCATGTTTTGCCTTCTTGAATTCCTCTTCCTCTTATCAAATTCAAAGCACTACTGGGTTCCCAGCCATGCACATTTGAATTTAAGATGAGTGAGATGGTTTGAATCTTTTTGAAGAAAATGGTCCTCCTTTTTGACCTGAGTGGCTAGTCAGAATATGGGACTCTGGGGATGTTCCAGTTGGAAGTAGAAATTGATGGAGTCTGGCATTTTCTTTGATGCAGTTTTGTTTATTTACAAGGAACACCGGAGGAACCAGGAACAAAAGGAGCATTTTTTAGCTTACACCCCCAAGTCTCTTTAGCCAACACACCCACAAGTTCTTTCTCCATAGCTTTCTCTAGGATCACACTGTCCTTACAGGTTGCTGCTTGGTGCATACACATGTGCTTCCCACTTGTCCCTCATCCACTAATGAAACCCTCTTAGGGCTGTTCTACACTGGGGGGGGGGAGGTCAATGTAGGATACACAACTTCAGCTATGAGAATAGCGTAGCTGAAGTCGACGTATCTTATTTCGACTTACCTCCTCTCCTCATGGTGTGGGATCGATGGCCGCGGCTCCCCTGTCGACTCCGCTTCTGCCTCTCACCCTGGTGGAGTTTTGGTGTCAACAGGGAGCGCAGTGGGGATCGATTTATCGTGTCTAGACGAGACGCGATAAATCGATCCCCGATAGATTGATCGCTACCCGGTGGGTAGTGTGGATGTACCCATAGTGCAATCTCTTGGGCAGATTCACAACCGTCATTTGTCTTGGTGGGAGGAAGGGCTTTTTGTTAACCTGACAACTATGCTAACTGAAGGGTGCATTCACATCCAATCTCAAAGAAGTTTGTGGTCCAAATAGTTGCCTTGCAGCAGAACACAAATATACAGCAGCTGGCACATCACCAGTTGTCAGGCAGATGGCCTGGTAGTTGCATCAGCTTTAATTTCAGAATCCATTTGTGAGGAATTGCAAGTCTAGATGAATGCTCTTCTCTATTCTATTTCATTTACTCTGCTCATCGCCACACTATGCTTACTTTCTGCAGTTAAAAATAAACAAAGTGACCAACATCTGTCAGTCAGGCAAGTGGGCTTTCTTTCTGCCCCCCCCCACCCCCCACCCTTAGTTTCCATTTCTATCTTGCATTCTGTCCAAAAAACAGCCATTATTCTTCTTCCCCAGAGAGACAATCTAATGGGATCACAGGAGACAACTGCTGAATTAAGGTCCATTATAGGAGCTTTTTGCACCCACAATATGCATGTAAACTGGGATGTTTATAAGAGAGATGAGTCTTTATAAGAGAGAAATCTACTGTTTGATTTTATAGGACTAAAGGGAATTATAATATTAATCTCAAAACCTGTTGTAAAAAAATCAGGGCTTCAAAAAAGATTCTGTTTACAAACTGCAAATTCTACAAAATATTTGGTATAGTATTACTAAGCATGTTACTTTGGGAAGGTGCTCCTTGTCACTGACATAGCGTAATTATTTTGTGATGTCAGGCTGCTATGGAAACTATTTTATGAAAGATCAGAGTAAAGATGCAGCTAAAATCCTTCTAGCTTGTTGACATTCAGTTTACCACTGGGCTCTATTTTTTATGTAAGTAGGTTTGTATTGCACATATCTAATGCAGAAGGCATGCGCTTGATCCTGCACTCCTCAGTCAGGCAAAATAGAAGGGTTGCATGAGGAAGGACTGCAGCATCAAGTTCTATGTCTATATTTTGTTATTGTTTCTTTCCCCTCTCCTTATGTCTGAGATATCTTATTCCCTGGGTGTTTATGAGAGAGAAGAGGGATCTTTTGTCAGCAAGGGCAGAAAGGGAATTTAATGGATCAAGAACCATGTATATAATATGTGTTAGCATGAAAAAAAGCACTTACTGAATCACAAAATTAAGTACATTCTAGACTCCTAAAATGTCTTTACAATCTAGTGCATACGATGAACATACGTGAACCTGGACAATGAATATTTAAAACCCTGAGAGGTAGCTCTGGTGATCTAGGTATCTGGGGGAATTCCTGGCCTCATTAAAGTAAATACCAATACTCCCATTGATTTCTTTGGGTCTGGGATGTCACCCCGGCATATAAAATAGTCAGATTCAATCATATAACAAGGAATTGGCTAATGTGATTGCAGAGTCATTGGCCATTATCTCTGAAAACTCGTGGCGATCAGGGGAGGTCCCAGATGACTGGAAAAAGGCAAATATAATGCCCATCTTTAAAAAAGGGAAGAAGGAGAACCCGGGAAACTACAGACAGGTCAGCCTCACCTCAGTCCCTGGAAAAATCATGAAGCAGGTCCTCAGGTAAAGCATTTTGAAGCACTTGGAGGAGAGGAAGGTGATCAGGACCAATGAACATGGATTCACTAAGGGCAAGTCATGCCTGACCAACCTGATTGCCTTCTATGATGAGATAATTGGCTCTGTGGATATGGGGAAAGCAGTGGACCTGATATAGCTTGATGTTAGTAAAGCTTTTGATATGGTCTCTCACAGTATTCTTGCCAGCAAGTTAAAAAAAGTATGGATTGGATGAATGGACTATAAGGTGGATAGAAAGCTGGCTAGAGTGTCGGTCTCAACGGGTAGTGATCAATGGCTTGATGTCTAGTTGACAGCCGGTATCAAGTGGAGTGCCCCATGGGTCTGTCCTGGAGCCAGTTTTGTTCAACATCTTTATTAATGATCCGGATGATGGGATGGATTGCACCCTCAGCAAGTTTGCAGATGACACTAAGCTGGGGGAGAGGTAGATACGCTGGAGGATAGGGATAGAGTCCAGAATGACCTAGACAAATTGGAGGATTGGGCCAAAAGAACTGTGATGAGGTTCAACAAGGACAAGTGCAGAGTCCTGCATTTAGGATGGAAGAATCCCGTGGCGCTGCTACAGGCTGGGGACTGACTGGCTAAGCAGCAGTTCTACAGAAAAGGACCTGGAGATTACAGTGGATGAGAATCTGGATATGAGTCAGCAGTGTGCCCTTGTTCCAAAGAGGATGGAGTTCAGCTGTTCCCAGTGGTGGCAGATGACAGAACAAGGAGCAATGGTCTCAAGTTGCAGTGGGGGAGGTCTGGGTTGGCTATTAGGAAACACTATTTCACTAGGAGGGTGGTGAGCCAAGGGAACGGGTTACCTAGGGAGATGGTGGAATCTCCATCCTCAGAGGCTTTTAAGGCCCGGCTTGACAAAGCCCTGGCTGGGATGATTTAGTTGGGGATTGGTCCTGCTTTGAGCAGGAGGTTGGACTAGATGACCTCCTGAGGTCTCTTCCAACCCTAATCTTCTACGATTTCAGTGAGTTTTAACTGTATGGGAAGTTTGAAGAGTCTATGACAGGTCAGAGTTAAGGGTTGTGCCCTAATTTAAATTTAAAGTTCTCAATTTCCTGGATTTATAATGCTTAATTTGGGGGTAATTACACCATCCCTGTAATGTATTTTATTCTTAATTACTAATATGTACTTCCAAGTTTAGCTCCCTCTTAACATAGTTTTTGTCTGGGATTAAAATAAAGACACAGTCTTATAAATTTTCAGAGACATGACTTTATAAACAAGCATTGATGTCGGTACCATACAACATTGTAGCCACTATTAATTCCCATATTATATGTCATTCTATCCACATCTCACTACACAATTCAAGTGTACTACCTACTGTATAACCAAAGGGATTAAAGCATCACTCTATGGTTAATATAGTATGATGAGAGAAAATTCATCTTTATGATGCAAACATTGCACAGACAATTTTATACACAGTGCGCTCTCTTTAAAGAAGGATGTCAGTTAATTTGGTATATAAGACTTGCCAGTGTGTAGCCAAATTAGGATATAATGACATACAATATGGTGGGAGTTAATAGATACTGTAGCACTGTAGATTACAATAAAAGTATAGTGTCAGTAAAATGATTTGATTAGTCTGTAGCCAGTATGCCAGATGGTTACATGCTGTAAAATGCATAGCCAGGTATTGTATAACAAGATCTATGGCAGGAACTGCACTCTGCAGCAAATTACAGAGGGAGCACAGACTGTAAAATTGAGTACAATATCACTCTTTAGACAGTACAGTGTAATACAAGTCTGTAACTAGGAGAGTACAGTGTGAGTCAGTTCCCAGAAAAATCTATATCAGGACTCAGTTGTCCCATGTCTGTGGCCATAGGTGCTGACTCCGTGGGTGCTCCGGGGCTGGAGCACCCATGGGGAAAAATTGGTGGATGCTCAGCACCCACCGTCAGCTCCCTGTCCCCCATCCCAGCTCACCTCCGCCTCCTCCCCTGAGCACACTGCGTGCCCGCTTTTCCACCCTAGCTCCCAATGCTTGCACCGGAAAACAGCTGTTTCGTGCAGCTGGGAGGATGGGAGGAGGAGGGAGAATATGGCGCGCTTGGGGAAGAGGTGGGGCTGGGGTGGGGATTTGGGGAAGGGGTCCAATAGGGGCAGAGAGGGAGCGGAGTAGGGGCAGGGACTTTAGGGAAGGGGTTGGAATGGGGGTGGGGAAAGGGTGGAGTCAGGGCCAAGGGCGATGGGGGGGCGTGAGCTTCCACCAGTGCTGGGGAAAGTTGGCGCCTATGTCTGTGACTCTCTCTACACTACAAAGTAGGGTGTGATTCCCCTACTCGTGTAGACGTACTCTCATTGAGCTAGTGCGAGTGTAAATAGCAGTGTTGCTGTGGGAGCATGGATAGCAGCAGCAAAGGCATGGCTGACCTGTGCCTTGTACAGTAACTCCTCACTTAACGTTGTAGTTAAGTTCCTGAAAAATGCTACTTTAAGCGAAATGATGTTAAGCGAATCCAATTTCCCCATAAGAATTAATGTAAATGGGGGGATTAGGTTCCAGGGAAATTTTTTTTACCAGACAAAAGACATTATATACATATACAGTATAAGTTTTAAATAATTTTAAACAAACTATTTAATACTGTATTCACCAATTATGATTGTGAAGCTTGGTTGAGGCGGGGCATAATGGGGTCAGGGCGTAGGGGCTTGACCCACTCTGCCTGTGTCATAAACCGATAGCTAAGGGTTAATGTTTCTTTTACCTGTAAAGGGTTAACAAAGAGAACCAAACACCTGACCAGAGGACCAATCAGGAAACAGGATTTTTCAAAGCTCAAGGGAGGGAATTTGTGGGTGTTCTTTGTCTTGGGTCTTTGTCTCTCTTCTGTTGCTCTCTCAGCTATGAGAGGATCTATCTCCAGCCTTTCTAAATCTTCTGTTTCCCAGTTGTAAGTACAAAGGTAGCAAAACAATAGGCTTTTATATGTTTTGTTTTGTATTTACATGTGTGTAGTTGCTGGAATGTTTAAATTGTATTTTTTTTTGAATACGGTTGTTTATTCATATTCTTCTTTAAGCAATTGACCCTGTATTGTCACTTTGATACAGAGATTATTTTTTGTGTTTTTTCTTTCTTTTTATATAAAGCTTTCTTTTTTTTTTTTAACTTGTTGACTTTTCTTTTTCTATTATGGCAAGGGAAAGGAATCCTGTGCCAGGATTACTGTCTCTCTCAGGAAAGATTGGGAGGGGGAAAAGAAGGAGGGGGGAAGGTAATTGTCCTTTCTGTTTGTGTTTCAAGGGATTGAAGCAGGGAAACTCCTAGTATAACCAGGGCGGGATCTGGAGGAAGTAAAGAGCAGGAAGGGAAGTGGTTATTCCTTTGTTGAGACTCAGGGTATCTGAGTCTTTGGGGGTTCCCCAGGGAAGGTTTTGGGGAGACCAGAGTGAGACAGGCACTGATTCCTGTCTGGTGGCAGCGATATCAGATCTAAGCTGGTAATTAAGCTTGGAGGTTTCATGCAGGCACCCACTTTTTGGACTCTAAGGTTCAGAATTGGGAAATATGCTTATGATAGCCCGTCCTGCGCTCCTGCTGAGGAATGGGGTCGGGGACTTGCATGCTCCCCTGCTGAAATGCCAGGCAGGTGGAGTGCGATAAGCCCCTGCACCCTGACCCTGTTCCCCTGCTGGAATGCCAGGTGGGTGGAACAGGGCAAGCTCCCATTCTCTGACCCCACTCCCCGGCTGGAATGTCGGGCAGGTGGAGCAGGGAAAGCCCCTGACCCGCTCCCTGGCAGGAGCATCAGGTGGGTGGAGCGGGGCAAGCCCCTGCGCCCCGACCCCGCTCCCCGGCAGGAGCGCTGGGCAGGTGGAGCGGGGTAAGCCCATGCACCCTGACCCCACTCCCAAGCTGGAGCGCTGGGCAGGCGGAGCAGGGCGAGACAAACAACCTTATAAGGAACATTGCGCAACTTTAAACGAGTATATTGTCTAATAGATCAGCAACTTAATATCTAAACAGTCTTAACCGGGATAACTTTAAGTGAAGAGTTACTGTACACACCCACACTGTTTTCAGCCAGTTTTGTGCTTGGTGTGGCTCAGCTAGGCCTCCGCTGCTGCTACAAATGCTACACTTCTAGTTTTACTTATGGGAGCTCGATGAGAGGTAACGTGAGCCTGCATATGTGAGCAGGAGAGTCAGTAGCGTAGACATAGTCTCAGTGATTGAAGTCCAGAGATAGGAAAGTGCAAATCTACTGCACAAATCTGGTATGTGCAAATCTACTGTGAAGCCCTGATAAACTGCCTAATTATAGTGACTAACCAAATGGCCTCTTAGTGCTTTACTAATCCGTTGCCCACTTACCTTATTAAAAATCCCCCAAGCTGTTGAAGCCTCCAAACTGTGCACTTGTGTGAGACTATGTGAATCCTAGCATTCCCATTATTGTCACCCTCTTCTGCCTTTCCATCCCCTTCTCCCCTACCCCCTGGTTGAATGCTCTCCTTGTCTAGACTCTAAGCTCCTTGGGGCAGGAACTATCATTTATCAAGTGCATCCTTGATCCTGATTGTGGCCTCCAGTCTCTACTGCAGTATAAATTATAGTAATAATAGTAAGCTATTTTTATGTTAGTGGTGTCTCAATGGTCCTTTGCATACGCAGTAACTGATCAATAATGGCAATAACTATGTGTGCGATAGTAGGCCTACTGTATGACTTGTGGGCCCGTGTAATTGGATGTATAAACCCCACACCAGTGATGAAAGGGTTAAAGAGCTGCTGTGGGCAAGGCTGATCCTGCCCCTCTGGCCCTGTCAGTCATGTCAGAGATGGAATGAAAGCTTAAAAGCAGGAAGCTCTGGACAGTTGAGCAGCTCTGGGAGAGAGCAGACAGTGGCTTTGCAGCCCCCAGGAGAGACTCCGGAAAGCATTCAGGGGAACTGCATTCAGGAAGGCCATTCACCAATCCCTCTGTGTCTACAAGGAGACAATTGATTCTGGTGTACCAGCCAGGTAGGACAGAGTCATAGACTTTAAGGTCAGATGAGACCATTATGATCATCTAGTCTGACCTCTTGCACAACGCCGGCCACAGAATCTCACCCACCCACTCCTATAATAAACCCCTAACCTACGTCTGAGCTATTGAAATCCTCAAATCATGGTTTAAAAACTACAAGGTGCAGAGAATCCTCCAGCAAGTGATCTGTGCCCCATGCTGCAGGGGAAGGTGAAAACCCCCCAGGGTCTCTGCCAATGTGCCCTGGAGGAAAATTCCTTCCCGACCCCAAATATGGCAGTCAGGTAAACCCTGAGCATGTGGCCAAGACTCATCAGCCAGACACCCAGGAAAGAATTCTCTGTAGTAACTCAGATCCCACCTCATCTAACATCTCATCACAGGCCATTGGCTATATTTATGGCTAATAATCAAAGATGAATTGATTGCCAAAATTAGGCTATCTCATCATACCATCCCCTCCATAAATTTATCAAGCTTAGTCTTGAAGCCAGATATGTCTTTTGCCCCCACTGCTCCCCTTAGAAGGCTGTTCCAGAACTTCGCTCCTCTGATGGTTAGAAACCTTTGTCTAATTTCAAGTCTGAACATCCTTATGGCCAGTTTATATCCATTTGTTCTTGTGTCCACATTGGTACTGAGCTTAAATAGTTCCTCTCCCTCCCTGGTATTTATCACTTTGACATATTTATAGAGAGCAATCATATCTCCCCTCAGCCTTCTTTGGTTAGGCTAAACAAGCCAAGCTCTTTGAGTCTCCTTTCATAAGATAGGTTTTCCATTCCTCGGATCATCTTAGTAGCCCTTCTCTGCACCTGTTCCAGTTTGAATTCATCCTTCTTAAACATGGGAGACCAGAACTGCACACAGTATTTCCACGATGAGATCTCACCAGTGCGCTTGTTAAATGGTACTAACCACCTCCTTATCTCTACCGAAATACTCGCCTGTGCATCCCCAAGACCGCATTTAGCTTTTTTTCACGGCCATATACATTGGTGGGTCATAGTCATCTGTGATCAACACTGCTCCGAGGTCCTTCTCTTCCTCTGTTACTTCCAACTATGTGCCCCAGCTTATAATAAAAAAAAATTCTTGTTATTAATCCCTAAATGCATGACCTTGCACTTTTCACTATTAAATTTCATCCTATTACTATTACTCCAGTTTACAAGGTCATCCAGATCTTCCTGTATGATATCCCGTCCTTCTCTGTATTGGCAATACCTCCAGCTTTGTGTCATCCGCAAACTTTATTAGCACATTCCCACTTTTTGTGCCAAGGTCAGTAATAAAAAAAGATTAAATAAGATTGGTCCCAAAACCAGATCCCTGAGGAACTCCACTAGTAACCCCTCCAGCCTGACAGTTCACCTTTCAGTGACCCTCGTTGTAGTCTCCCCTTTAACCAGTTCCTTATCCACCTTTCAATTTTCATATTGATCCCCATCTTTTCCAATTTAACTAATAATTCCCCATGTGGAACCATATCAAATGCCTTACTGAAATCGAGGTAAATTAGATCCACTGCATTTCCTTTGTCTAAAAAATCTGTTACCTTCTCAAAGAAGGAGATCAGGTTGGTTTGGCATGATCTACCTTTTGTAAAACCATGTTGTATTTGTCCCAATTACCATTGACCTCAATGTCCTTAACTACTTTCTCCTTCAAAAATTTTTTCAAGACCTTGCATACTACAGATGTCAAACTACTGACAGGCCTGTAGTTGCCCAGATCACACTTTTTTTCCCTTTCTTAAAATAGGAACTATGTTAGCAATTCTCCAGTCATACGTACAACCCTGAGTTTACAGATTCATTAAAAATTCTTGCTAATGGCTTTGCAATTTCATGTGCCAGTTCCTTTAATATTCTTGGATGAAGATTATCTGGGCCCCCCGATTTAGTCCCATTAAGCTGTTCGAGTTTGGCTTCTACTCAGATGTGGTAATATCTACCTCCATATCCTCATTCCCATTTGTCATCCTACCATTATCCCTAAGCTCCTCATTAGCCTCATTAAAGACTGAGGCAAAGTATTTGTTTAGATATTGGGCCATGCCTAGATTATCCTTAACCTCCACTCCATCCTCAGTGTTTAGCGTCCCACTTCTTTTTCTTTGTTTTCTTCTTATTTATATGGCTATAGAACCTTTTACTATTGGTTTTAATTCCCTTTGCAAGGTCCAACTCTACATGGCTTTTGGCCTTTCTCACTTTATCCCTACATGTTCTGACCTCAATAAGGTAGCTTTCCTTGCTGATCCCTCCCATCTTCCACTCCTTGTAGGCTTTCTGCTTTTTTTCTTAATCACCTCTCTGAGATGCTTGCTCATCCAGCTTGGTCTACAACTCCTGCCTATGAATTTTTCCCCTTTCTTGGATGGGATTCTGCAGGCTTCTGATAGTTTCTGCAACTTTGACTTGAAGTAATTCCAGGCCTCCTCCACCTTTAGATCCCAAGTTCTTCAGTCCAATCCACTTCCCTAACTAATTTCCTTAATTTTTAAAGTTAGCCCTTTTGAAATAAAAAACCCTAGTCACAGATCTATTTTTGTTTATCCTTCCATTTAGTTTTGAAACTGAATTAGCTCATGATCACTCGAACCAAGGTTGTCCCCTACAACCATTTCTTCTATGAGGTCCTCACTACTCACAAAACCAAATCTAAAATGGCATCCCTCTTGTTGGTTCAGCAACTACTTGGTGAAGGAATCCATCAGCTATCGCATCCAGGAAAATCTGAGCCCTATTATTATTACTAGCACTTGTCCTCCAGTCTATATCTGGAAGTTAAAGTCTCCCATGATCACACAATTCCCATTAGTATTTACTTCATTAAAACATTAAAGAGGAAGAGGTCTCTATCCATATCCAAATCAGATCCCAGTGGTCTATAGCACACCCCAAGCACCAGGGGAGGCTCTAGTAGCTTTCTTCCCCAGTGTGATTTTTGCCCAGACAGACTCTGTCTTATCCATTCCATCACTTCTTATTTCTGTACAGTCTACCTCACCATTGATATACAAACCTACTCCACCACCTTTGCCTTTATTTCTGTCTTTCCTAAACAGCACATACCCTTCAATACCTGTACTCCGGTCATGACTACTATTCCACCATGTTTCTGTTATCTCTATAATATCTGGTTTCACTTCCTGCACCGGTAACTCTAGTTCCTCCATTTTGTTACCTTGGCTCCTCGCATTGGTGTACAAACATCTTAATTTTTGCTGTTTGGCTTCACTGACATTTTTACCCGATTAGGCACAGACATTCTACCGCCAGTATCACCTATTAGACTGGTATCTACGTTACCCTTCCTCCTTATGTCCATTCTCCTACCCACGGCTGTATCCTTTCTTACTTCGTTTTCTTCCCTCTCAATGTTAAAATCTGCCGTGGAGATTACCTGGACATCTCTTAACCATCTCCCTCAAATTCTTAGTTTCAAGCTCTCTTAATCAGTTGCGACAGCCTCCATCCTAGAAGTCTATTTCCCTCCCTACTCAGATGAAGTCCATCCCGAGAGAACAGTCCTCTGTCCATGAATGCCTTCCAGTGGTCATATATTCTTAAAGCACCGCTGCCTGAGCTGTCTGTTGATCATCATAATCTTGTCACACCTTTGTTGCCCTTCTCTAGGAACAGGCAGAATCCCACTGAAGATCACCTGAGCCTCGATTTCCTTAAGCATCTTCCTCAGTGTGGCATAGTCTCCCTTGATATGTTCCAGCGAGAATCTAGCCGTATCATTTGTTCCCACATGAAGTATACTCAGTGGATTCTTTCCCACTCCCGTTAGGATCCTCTTCAGCCTCAGGTCCACATCCTGTGTCTTAGCAGCCGGCAGACAGCACACTCTTCTGTTCTCTGGATCAGCTCTGGCTACATGCCTGTCTATTCTTCTCAGTAAGGAGTTCCCAGTCATGTAGACCTGTCTTTTCCTGATGATGGTGTGATTCTCCCGTCTATCCCCTGTTCCCTCTAGCTCCAAGTCCTCTTGATTCTTATTCTCCCTTGCTATCCTCCGCTCATATTTGGTGTTATCTCCATTGACTCTTCCCTTCTTCCTATAGAACTAGCTGTTCTTCTCTTCCTTGCCCTCCCACCTTCAGTGACCACCTGCTGTGCCCCTACTTCATTTTCCAACTCCACAAACCTGTTCCTGAGCTCTATTTCTCCTTCACTAGCTTGTCTTTTCCTCTGCCTGGTTCTTTTATTCACATGCTTCCACTGTCCACTTTCCTCACCCAGCAGTCTCCTCTCAGAGTTCTTTGGTCCTGCTTCCATCTGCAAGTCTGAGATTTTCCCTTCAGCCTCCTCATGTCTTTGCTCCCTTATCTGCTCAAACCGCCTTCTGAACTCAACCAGAGTTTCCACTTGCATCTCCAGTCCTCAGATCTTTTCTTCCATCAGCTCCATCAGGCGACACTTCATGCAGATGAAACTTTTTTCACGTACCATCTCCAGGATCATGTACATACCGCAGCTTCCACATCCAGTCATCTTCATTGTGCCTTCCACTGCTTAAGTCACTTCCACTGCTGCCTCTGTATCTGTCATAGCCTTCCCACCTAAGTCCTGTTAGTCCGGGAAACAAAAAACAATCCAAAACACCACTCCCCACAGCAAAACAAACTGCCAATGAGCACCACAAGACTGCCAGAACACCACACACTCCCTTCACTAGCCTGCCTAGGTTTGGCAAGTCCTAAGGCAAGCCATTAGGCTATTGGTACCATTATCCTCTATCCTGTAATAGAGACCTTGGTGGGTCAGGTGGCCTACTGGTTAGCGTCCTTAGCACCAGCTCCCTGGGTTTGCAGTCCAGTTTCTCTCTTAATTAGGGGTGCAGTGAGGTGGGCAGGAGGCTTATGGCCCTCCTGTAGTGGGGCACTTGGTAGGGGAGCTTGGCCTCCCCCACTCCACTAGGTTCTGACCTAGGGCCCCAGGAGGGTCAACAGTATCTGGCTCCCAAAGGTGCCTTCCGAGTTCCCCCTCCTGGGTCATTTCCTACAATCTGCCTTTCTCCGCCTGCCTCCAGTCCAATATAATGCAAAAAGCAACCAAACTGTCCGCCCGGGCTCAACATGCAATCTTCGTCCCTTGGGCTCGCTTCTCCAGTACCCTTGTCTGGAGCCTTCAGGGAAGGTTTGTCCTGTTCTCCAGCCTTTCCTCTTCTGAGCTGGGTTGCTCCCTTTTCAACCCTTTGCTAAAATGATCAATTTTGGCTGATTTGGGGTTGCAAATTACCCTAGTATTTGAATGAAGGGGGTAATTAAACGTTGTTACCCTTAGTATATGAGTAAATGGCAGGAGAACTGTCCTTAGCATGCCCTGATTGAGAGTGGCACCCTAAACTGAACCTCACTTGCTAAGCAAGGGTAAAAAATGCCAAATCCCAACAAAAATAAGTGGGTGGGAATAGGTGTTATTAATTGGTGTTGTCGACTATGCTTAAAATAGTCCTGGACACCATGTACTCTGCTCTTCTGCAGTGTTTAATGATAGAGCTGATTAGACTCAGTTGAGAGTCCTTGTGTGTAGTTTGGGTTGCTTAGAGAGCTGATATCACTGCTGAACAGGTCTAGGGGCTAAGCCTTAGACCTTGTGTGGGGATAGCTAAAGACAACTCAGAGACTTCACTGGCTGTGAGGTTCTGCACTAGCTGCTGAAATCAGTAAGAGCTGAAATCTGTAAGAGTTGGGTTAGGTAGCAGAATGTGATGACGCAGGAGCAGCAAGCAATGGTGGCCAGGGGTAGCAGAAAGTGGCAGCAGTCAGCAATGGCAGAGAGACATTGGCAGCTGTGAGCCAATTGCAGAGGCAGCAGCAACAGAAGCATTGCTCAGTGCCCGCTGGGTCCCCCCCATTGTGAGGGAGGTGAACCTCTGTGAATGTACCTCTGAACTCCAGGTGTTGGCTAACCAAGGACTGCCAGCTGTGAATGGAGTGCAGCAGAAGGAGAAGGGAGTGGTGGGTTAAGAGATGTTGGTTTGTCGGACTTTCATACTGCAAGGTGAGAAACTGAGGTGAAGCGCGCTGGCTGTGGGTGGGTGTTTGCCTGTGGTCACATGGTCTAGAATTGTGGTTGTGGTGTTTTTCCAGATTAATGCTGGGTCCCTTTTTTGTCTTTTATTAAGTTTTATTTTGTTGTACACAGAAAGAAGTAATGCCTCTTTGAGGTGCCCAAGGATGGTGTTTAGTTTTTCCAGATTACTGAATGGAGACTCGAGTTGGTTCTATTTTGTGGTGTTAAGAGAAGCCCCTAGACATTGAATCTTGCCTGGGTTGCTGCCAGCTCTGTCTGACAGAAGGGTTACAGAAGACAAACAAAATCAAACATATTTATGATGGTACAGCATTGTGTGCAACCAGCTGTAGCATGACAAGCAATGGCATACATATACCAACATACTGGATTGCTATTCAAGACAATATATTCTGTATGTTTATCTCTGCATTAATGAGGGACTCAGTTCTGTTTTGACATCATTCACATTGCAGTCATGCCATTGCAGTTACAAATTGAGAACAAAATTCATGGGCATTATTTCAACCTCTTGCTCTGTACACAGAGTACGATGTGTGTGTGATCCTACAAATTCAGTCCAGCCAGCCTTTTCCCACTGATAATAGGACTTGAATGACCTGGTAACATTTTAAGGTTTGATGTTCTCAAAACAGATCTCATAACTTGAAACGCATCAGTTCAGAGGCCCTGGTTGTCAGTGGGGCTGGCTCCAGGAGAGAGCCTCCACACATTGAAGAGTGATTGACAGACACTTGAGGTTTAGTCTCCCATTTTCTTGGTCACTAGGGCACTATGAGGAATGTTGTACTTTTCTTTTTTGACTCTTTCTTACAAAAAACCTACCACAATGGCAGCTTATTCAGATATATAACACGTGCCTCATTTACTCACAGCAGCAGTGAACATCAGCACAGTAACCCTCCTCTGAGTCCACATGGTGAGTGATTATTCAAACATTGTTTTTCATCATCCCCTTCGTATCATCGCATTGTGGATTTTCTGTCAGTGAAAATTGCTGCAGAGGGCAGAGGTTCAGTTGAGACCTGGGGAGAAGATGAGGCTATTCAAGCACATTTTGGGGCTGTTCAGTTGCAGACATCAGCTTGAAGGCCCAAGAAGATTCAGCTTGTGACTTTCTTCTACTTTCCCCTACTGCCAAAATGGCTCTGCCGTGCCAGCCGAGGAGGTGGGTGGTAACAGTGGGGACAGTGGTCGGCCTCCAGGGAAAGTGATGATGATGATGATGTCATAACTGGGCCAGGGCAGTAACAGTGTTTACAGACCGAGTTAGAGGAATAGCAAAGGGTGATTTCCTGCAAATAGATGGAGAGAGGGAACCTGCAGTGTGCTGTCTATGATCAGTTATGGAGCTTCTCCTTGGCTGGGCAGGCCAGATCTTTGAGATTTTCAGTACACTCCGGTATGCCTTGAACTAAGCCAGAGTGAAGAGCTTTTCTCTTTGTTCTCTACTGGCCCTAGTTAATCAAATATCATCTTCACTTTTTGATGTGTATTTGCTCTTTCTGAGAACAATATGGTACAGATGAGCTAATTCTCCACTTAAGGGAGAACACAGATGCTCATGAGGAAGTGCAGGTAGTTTAGCACTAAGGGAATTTGAAAGTAAACATCCTTTTAAAGTCTACTACAGTTGTGGCTGTTGGCTGCCAGAGGGGACCTCAAGGGATTCCACCTTAAACTTTTGACAGCAGCTGTGCACTCACTTGAGATGCAGTGCTATGTGTCAGATCCTGGGCATTCTGGGATCAGAGGGCAGCCTGGAATGAGTTCCTGTGAATACTCAAGGGTTTTATATTTACAGATAGCACCTTGTCCTAACCAGGGCTATGCTCAGGGTTTTGTTTTGTTTGTATTTTTGCTAGAAAGGTTGATATGAGACTAACTAAAGGGATCAGAAGGAAACTCCTGTGAAATAGCTCTCCTTTACAGTACTGAAAGTACCCAAATATCTTGCTCTTACAGTGACACACATCTGAGGGAAATTTCCTACTCTTCTCTCTGAGAAAATGAGAGACAGGAAGTGATGAAGCGATGGAGTTTTTGCCCTTATTAGACTTGTTGAAATCATGACCTGAGGGTGCTGATCTGGGAAAGGACTGGCTACTATTCTTGAGCTTTGATTGCCAGTGCTTCATAGGGGGATTGTGGGTAGAGACTTCAACCACAAGTATCTTGAGGAATCCACTCTGGGGCTCTTTTGCCAGCAGGCTGAGCCAGGAAGTACAGTTTTATAGTCTGATGAATCACTGAGAGGAGCCATCCAGACTGCTCTTTATGAGCTGAGAGCCTTTGAAGGGGACTTTCTTGACCTTCATTTTGTCAACATAGCTTCTACTCCATCGCCAGAGCTAGAGAGCCCTTCTGGCAAGAAGCAAAGTATCCAGAGTGTTGGCAGCCAATTTTATGGCATATTGAGTGATGTCATTAAGGGAACTGATAACAATCTGTTATGTAAAGAGCAGCTTCTGCTGTTCTAACATATGGGAAGAGCTTTAATTCCTTACCTTCTCAGATGTCTGCTATCTGTTCAGTGGCGGTCTGGGAGAGTTAGGAGGCACAGAATGATCCTTCCTGATTATTTTGTTGCCAGCTCAATTTTTCTCCAGAGAACATGCCTCCAATTTATAGCCCAGAATGTCTGATAGAGAAGCATTTTATATGCAGGGGAATAGTTGAGAGCTTGGTGCAGGGTGCAATTACTATATTTAATTTAGACCTGGAGATCCAGTCTTCCAAGGAGAGTATGTACCCTTCAGTGTGAGTTACTGGAGTAACTTCGGTGTCTGGGATGGATCAGGCAATGTATTCTAATGTACTGAAAAATGACAGGAAAGGAAGGGTGCTTTCTTTCTGGAATTCCCCAAATAACTAGCATAAGTACAAGTACTCTTCCTGATTAAATTTAGTCTGGATTTCCAGCCTTTTAGCAACATGCTAATCAGGTAATTTCAGTCTTCAGAAGATATTTGCTCTGATGACTTACAGTCTCTTGTCAGCCTTTGTTTCATCTGAAGGTGAATTAATTTCACCCTCTATAGTCTCCCTTTGAGTGTGGGAGAAAGGGGACAGATCTATGGCTAAGGGCCTCATAGAGAACAGCTCACTAGAAGCAGAGAGAGGAGAGGCAGCTGTTTTGCTTGCTGGAAAACAGCTCAGCTTTTTTGGTAAAGTTCAAGGTTGGTTGGCCTCTGCACTCCAGGTCACAGAAAATAATCACTGAGTAGGATATTCTCTAAAAGTGTGCCCTGGAGCTGCTGTCTCTCTTTGCAGTACTTCCAGTATTGGCTTTGTTTTACTATAAGAAGCAGAAATCTGTCTCAAAGTTGCTGCAAGTAAGGCCCAGAGCGCAGGGGCTAGGGAAGAGCTCTGCCTTTCCCTCTCTCCTGCAGATGGGACAGTGAGGTGAGGTGGTCGTGGACCGATGATGTAAGATGATAGCTCCAATTATTCCTTGAAGGGGAGGCTGACATAGGCGCTTCCTTCCTCCTGTGGGAACAGTGGTCAGGCCCTGCAGTATTCCAGTGTGATATGCTGGCCCATCTCAGAATAGCCTATAGTGGCTCAGTTTGAGCCCTGACAATGTTCAGAGATGTTTCTCCCACTATCAATTAATTCATAGAGTTTAAGGCCAGGAAGGACCATTAGATCATATTCTATTCTGACCTTCTATATAACAGGGGTCATAGAACTTCATCCAGTTACTCCTTTATTGAGTCCAAATATGGTGGTAATTGTTCAATTATTTTCCAAGGCATTGCAGTTAGATGTAGTGGCTGCTGTTTGCCAGAATCAGAATCGCTCTTTCCCTTTCCCTAGGAATTTTACTAAGTTTGGTTCCCTCCAGACTTTCCCTAGTTCTCTCTGATTTGAAAAATAATTGTGTGTGGTTCCATAAGTGTTGTGGGTATAATTTTTATAGGTGAGAGGATGTTTTACCCTGTAAATGATGATTTGATAATGCTTAGCATTCAGACAGTTTTTCACCCATAGATCTCAAAAATACATTCCAAAGGAGGATAGGCATTGTTATAATTATTTTGGTGGTTTTACAGTCTGGAAACTGAGAAACAAAATGGTTTGGTAACTGTTCACTGTCACATTGTGTGCTGATACCAGAGCCAGCAATAGAACCTGTCTCTCACTCTGCTGTCCTATCCAATGGGCCTAACCAACCTGGTATAGCCTCAAAGATCAGTCCTGCAAAGTGATGAGCATCTCCACAAGGTCCTGAGCAAAGGCAGTTGAGGAATAGCTGTTCAGTTTGTAATGACTCATGCTGCCATATGGAAATGCTCATTTCTGGGTAGCTCTATGGTTACTCTCAATATAAGTGGCCAGAGGAAAGAGTAGAGCCTGCTGTATGCAAGTACATTAAACAGATATATCGGTAATATGAAAAGAGGAGGAATTGATAGCAATATAAACTAAAATGCAACATGCATCTGCTGCAGTGGGTATTCACCCACGAAAGCTTGTGCTCCAATACTTCTGTTAATCTGTAAGGTGCCACAGGACTCTCTGTTGCTAAAATGCAACAGTTGATGAAATTTGAATTCTAAAACCAACCCAGTATTGATAACCCCAAGCATTCAAACATAATGAGAAGGAGTCCCCAAAACAGAAGATTGGCTTACAAATAAGAAGATTTTAAAAATACTAATACATTTAATAGAATCATAGAATATTAGGGTTGGAAGAAACTCAAGAGGTCATCTAGTCCAATCTCCTGCTTAAAGCAGGACCAACACCAACTAAATCATCCCAGCCAGAGTTTTGTCAAGCCGGGCCTTAAAAACCTCTAAGGATGAAGATTCCACCACCTCCCTAGGTAACCCATTCCATTTGTTTTTTAATTTTCCTTTTTGGTGTTTGAGCCTTTAAAATTCACACTGTCAAACTTTCCTCCACAACCATGAAGGTTAGAAAGGTACTTAAAAAAACCAACCAACCAAACAAAAAAATACATAAAACAAACAAAAAAAAAACCCAGCTGAAATTATCACATAATCATGGAACTCCAGGAGCTGGAACTTCAAAAAAAAAATCTACCAAATATCATGAGACTCTTGATAAAAATTTCAAGAATGAGCATCAGTGTGGGCAACCCGAAAGCCATTCCTCAGTTCACTAAGGAGGACGGTGTCCTTTTGGTTAGGGCCAGTAAGCAAAATTTAACCTGCACTTTGATGCCCAAGACCCCCAGCCAAAATCAGTGATATTTTTGTTACTCAAACAAGAGCACTCTTATACTTTTATCCAAGCCATTGACAATTTACAAACAGCTCCAGAAACTTCAGGTAGCCAGGCTGAGCTCTCAGTGACACATTTCCATTTTTTTTTTAAAGTAGGAAACAAATAACTTGATTTGGGAGAAGTACTGGAAATCTAGGGAAAATGACATGGCTTATCAAAAAAACAGGCTCTTATTAAGAAAAACTGGAAGTCACATGAAGGACAGTTGTGTGGAAGGAAGGATAAATATAGCTTCAAGAAAATTATGTTAAAACTGAGCAATAGCACAAAGGGCGGTTTTTGCAAACTGGAAAAAACTTGCTTGGAGAGAGAAATTTGGCTACATAATGGTTGTCTATATTACCTGAGGTTAGACGCTAAAGCCAACTCTTGTAGCTTTTTTAAATAAATCATAACTTTATAACTTCAAATAAGCTGCAAGATTTAATTCCTTATCATAAGTGTTGTCTGAAATGGAATAAAAAGTTAGATAAGATCTTTTGTATCCAAATATCGTTTTCCAGGGGTATGTCTGGTGTTGTTTTTTTTAACTTTCCCTGATTGAGAAAAATCTCTTCAGTATTTTATTAAAGCACAAGTAGGGTCTTGAAAAAGAATAACTGATAAGTAGGGCCCTACTAAATTCACAGTCCATTTTGGTCAATTTCGTGGTCATAGGATTTTAAAAATTGGAAATTTCATGATTTCAGCTATTTAAATCTGAAATTTCATGGTAGTATAATTGTAGGGGGTCCTTATCTAAAAGAGGGGCTGGGGGAAGGGGGCTTAAGGTTATTGTAGGGGGATCATGGTATTGCCACCCTTACTTCTGCACTGCTGCTGATGTTGGTGTTGCCTTCAGAGTTGGGTGGCCAGAGAGCAGCAGCTGCTGGCTAGGAGCCCAGCTCTGAGGCAGCACTTCCACCGGCAGCAGCTCAGAAGTAAGCATGGCATGGTATGATATTGCCACTGTGCTGCTGCCTGTGGGGCACTGCCCTCAGAGCTGGTCGATGTACCTCCTGGAACACCTCTGCGTTCTCCCAGTGGTAGGTGTACTACAGACTGAGATCCACTGGTATAGGGTAAACGTACCCAAAAGACCAGATTTCATGGTCTGTGATGTGTTTTTCATGGCCGTGAATTTGATAGAGCCCTACTGATAAGTGACTTTTTTTCTACTCTGTACTCTGCAGTGTTGGACTTTATGTTATGCTGTCTGGATGAAATATTCACCACAGTACTGACCCTTTGCTTGTACAATTTGTCCAGTATTTGCTTGGAGATGTTTAGAAGTAATGCAGCAGAAGATCCCTTGCTACAGCAAGCATTTGCTGTGGTTTACTCCTCGTTCTGGTACATCTTGGAGGTGGTACATCTTGGAGGTGATTCATTGGACAAAGTGATGAAATGGCTATATGTCTTTAAGTCTAGCAATCATTTGTGAGTGTGGTGGAACTGAGTTTCCTGCCTTAGGTAGGAAAGGCTCCTGCCATTTATATTTAAGGAGAAATAAACTGGAAGGCATGAACCAGCTCTACTCAGGGCACATTTTGAAGCTTAGAGTTAAGTTGTCAGGGCATTGCTAATTTTTTGCTTCTGTTCAGTTACTGAGAACAGAGTTCCTGGGGTGAGAGAGGAGCTCCTCCGTCCTTCTCTCAGTTAACTTCCCCTTGCTGGTAGGGGAAGAATTGTCTTGTGGCAAAAACACATGGAATCAAAGGATCTCACTTCTAGCCCTAACTCTGTTATTCTTGTGTGATCTGGGACAAGTAATGTTAAACTTTGGGTACTTATGTTTTTCCATCAGCAAAACAGGTGGTGATGGTGATGATGATGATGATGATTTGTACTATGGTACCACATGAAGGCCCCACTGAGACCAGGGCCCCACTGTGCTGGCCACCGTACAAACATGCTGTGAGAGAACTCCTGCCCCGAAGAGCTTGCAGTCTAAATAGACAAGACAAGAGTAGGAAGGAAACAGTGGCACAGTTAATGGAAGTGACTTGACTGAGGTCACACAGCGGAGTTGATAATAGAACCTAGCTCTCTTGACTTGCATTTTAGCACCTTAGCCATTGAACCATGATGCCTCACGAGGGCATCGGGAGTATTAATTCATTCATTTCTGTAAAATTTGAGTTTTTGAGAGTTTCTGCTTTGAGATGCTTGAATGCTGGTCCAGGAGGTGGATATAGCAAAACCACTTAGTAATAGCAGCTATAATATAATTAAATTTAACAACCTGGGTGGGGGTGGGAGGAGGACACAAAGAAGCCCATCACAGTTGCATTTTATTTCAGAAAGGGGAGCTACACAAAAATGGGGAAGCTAGTTTAGTTAAACCAAAATTAAAAGTTACAATCCCAAAAGTGAAATGCCTGCAAGCTTCATGGAAACTTTTTAACAACATCATAATGAAGGCTCAAATTATACCCCAAATAAAAATCATAGTAAGAGGACCAAAGAAGTGCCACCATGGCTAAACAGCAAAGTAAAAGAAGTGGTTAAAGGCAAAAAGGCGTCCTTTAGAAATTGGAAGCTAAATCCTATTGAGGAAAATCAAAAGGAACATAAACTCTGGGAAGTCAAGTGTAAAAGTATAATTAGGCAAACCAAGAAAGAATTTGAAGAGTAATGAACCAAAGACTCAAAAAGCAACAGCAAAAAAAATATTAAGTCCATCAGAAGCAGGAAGCCTGCCACACAATCAGTGGGGCCACTGGATGCTTGAGGTGCTAAAGGAGCACTCAAGGAAGATAAGACCATTGTGGAGAAACTAAATGAATTCTTTGCTTCAGTCTGCACTGCAAAGGATGTGAGGGAGATTCCCACACCTGAGCCATTCTTTTGGGGGTGACAAATCTGAGGAACTCTCCCATATTGAGGTGTCATTAGAGGTGGTTTTGGAACAAATTGATAAATTTAACAGTAATAAATCACCATGACCAGATGGCATTCCTCCAAGAGTTCTGAAGGAATTCAAATATGAAATTGCAGAACTACTAACTGTGGTATGTAACCTATTTAAATCAGCTTCTGTACCAGATGACTGGAGGATAGCTAATGTAACATCAATTTTTTAGAAAGGCTCCAGAGGTGATCCCGGCAATTACAGGCCAGTAAGATAACTTCAGTAGAAAGCAAAATGGTTGAAACTATAGTGAAAACAGAATTATCAGACATGTAGATGAACACCATTTGTTGAGGAAGAGTCAACGTGGCTTCTGTAAAGGGAAATTATGCTTCACCAATCTATTAGAATTCTTTGAGTGGGTCAGCAAAGAAGAACAAGGGTGATCAAGTGGACATAGTGTATTTATACTTCAAAAAGCCATTGACAATGTCCCTCATCAAAGGCTTGTGTGCTAAGTAATACTCCTGAGGGAATTCTGCGCCAAAAAACTTAAAATTATGCACACAATATTTTAAAATTCTGCAATTGTATTTGTCAGTAAATAAATGTGACTCCACCTTGGCAGTGGGGAGCACAGGCCACTGGCTGCATTAAAGTGGGAGATCACTCTGAAGCCCCCACATCCCCTGGTACAGAGACTTGGCAGTGAGGCTGCATCTGACCCTGACACAGTGCAAGGGCTGGGCCTGCCCCAGAAATACCCCAGGGCCCTGTCCCTCTGCAGCAGGTGCGCCAGGTGTGGGTGGGCAGGCTCAGCCCAGAAGGATCCAAGTGTGGGGTGAGAGGTTTCTCGGTGGGGCAGTCTGGGTACGGGTGGCTCAGTGGGAGATCTGGATGCACAGAGGCTCATTGGGATGTTTCAGGTGTAGGGGCAATGGGACTCTGCAGGGGATGCAGGTGAAGGTGTTTGGGACTTGGGAGGACTGTGTGTGGGGAGATGGGACTTGATGGGGGTGTCTGGGTGTGGGGTGCTCAGTGGGGGGTCTGGGTGCTGGGGGAGTGGGGCTTGATGGGGTGGGGGTTCAGGTGCAACTGGTTGGGGATCAGTGGGGTGGGGGTCTGGGTGTGGGAGGGGCTTGTCAGAGGGGTCCAGGTGTAGGGGCATAGGTCTTGTCAGGGTGGGGGCTTGATGGGCCTGCTTAATGGGGGAGCCCCAGGTGCTGCTGCCGAGAAGAAGCCGCATGCCGGGCTCCCACTTCCCCCTGTGATTCCGCTATCCACTTTCTTCTCCATCCCCCTCGCCTCACTCCCACATTCCCCTTCCCTCACTCCCATGTTCTTTTCCCCCTGCCCTATTCCACCCCCATCCTTTCCCACTGCCTCTTCCCCCACTCTCTCACCCCCCCTTCATTTTTCCCACCCCCCTTACCCAGCCCCACCATGGGCATTCAGTGTTGCACAAAACAGAAAACAGGAAGGCTCCCAGCTCACAGAAGGGTAGACTGACTGGCACTAGGACCTAGGAGACTGCATTCAGCTGCAGAGTCAGCTGAGCTGAGACAGGCTCCTTCAGCTGGGCAGCTCTGCACTGGCAGAATGGGCGGCGGGGGGCAGTGGCATGTAACCCTGTGTGCCCCCACCATTGCATCTTTTTGGAGGGGGGCAGTCCCCCTCAAAAAACTGCACTCATGGTCCCCCCGCCCTCCCTCCCTCCCCCCGGCACGGCTTCCCTTTGCTTCCTTGCACTGTTTTCTGCAAGGAATAGGGTGACCAGATGTCCCGATTTTATAGGGACAGTCCTGATATTTGGGGCTTTTTCTTATATAGGCTTCTATTACCCCCACCCCTGTCCCGATTTTTCACATTTGCTGTCTGGTCACCCTAGCAGGGAAACACAGGAAATATGCGAGGGGTGGGGGTGTAGAATAAGAGGGAAGGTCCTTTCGTGGATCAGTAGCTGTTTAAAAGACAGGAAACAAAGGGTAGAAATAAATGGTCAGTTTTCACAGAGGAGGGAGGCAAATAGCAGCAGAGCTTTAGAGCGGAGCCGGAGCTGGAGCGCGGAGCAGCTCCAGAGCAGTGGAGCTGCAGGTTTTTGCCTGGAGCTGGAGCGAAGCTGGAGCACAGCTCCAAAGCCCTGAACAGCAGGGTCCCCCAGGGATCTGTACTGGGACCAGAGCTGTTTAACGTATTCATAAATGATCTGGAAAAAAAGGGGTAAACAGTGCAGTGGCAACATTTTCAGATGGTACAAAATTACTCAAGATAGTTAAGTCCTAGGTAGACTGCAAAGAGTTACAAAGGATCTCACAAAACTGGGTGACTGGGCAACATTTAAAAAAAAAATGGCAGAGGAAATTCAGTGTTGATAAAGGCAAAGTAATGTACACTGGAAAACGTAATCCCAACTATACATACAAAATGATGGGGTCTAACTTAGCTGTTACCACTCAAGAAAGAGATCTTGGAGTCATTGTGGATAGTTCTCTGAAAACATCCGCTCTGTGAGCAACTGCAGTCAAAAAAACTAACAGAATGTCGGGAATCATGAGGAAAGGGATAGATAATAAGACAGAAAATATCATAATGCCCCTACATAAATTCACGGTACACCCACGTCTTGAATAGTAGTGCATGCAGACCTGGTCACCCCATCTCCAAAAAGATATGTTGGAATTGAAAAAGGTAGAGAGAGGAGCAACAAAAATGATTAGGGGTATGGAACAACATCTTTATGAGGAGAGATTAATAAGACTGGGACTTTTCAACTTGGAAAAGAGACTACTAATGGAGGATATGATAGCGGCCTATAAAATCTAGACTGGTGTGGAGAGAGTGAATAAGGAAATGTTGTTTACTCCTTCTCATAATACAGGAACTAGGGGTCACCCAATTAAATTTAAAACAAACGTGTTGCCTGTTAACAAAAGGAAGTACTTTTTCAAACAGCGCACAGTCAGTCTGTGGAACTCTTTGCCAGGGGATGTTGTGAATGTTAGAACAATGACAGGGTTCAAAAAAGAACTAAGTAAATTCCTGGAGGATAGAGGTCCATCAATGGCTATTAGCCAGGATGGGCAGGGATGCAACACCATGCTCTGAAGTGTCCCTAGCCTTTGTTTGCCAGAAGCTGGAGTGGACAACAGGGGATGGATCACTTGATGATTGCCTGTTCTGTTCATTCCCTCTGAAGCACCTGGCATTGGCCACTGTTGGAAGACAGGATAGATGGACTATTAGTCTGACCCAGTATGGCTGTTCTTATGATGGTAGGTCCTATAAAAATGCAAAGTGTCATTGTTACTACTATTATAACTATTTTTAAAACTTGTCATGCTGCCTTTAAATTTGTATCTCTCCTACTCCCACTGAAAATCAATCTACAATCTGTACTGGTCAGCTGAGTTCAGAAATCCTGTGCAATAGCATTCACGTCTCCAGCATGTAGGGTTTCCAACGTGCAAAGAATTTCTTGAGATTTAAAAGAACAGCAACCAATGTAAAAATGACATGAAGACTGCCGCATAAAGCAAAAACCTAAGGAAATTCTGATTTTAGTTTTTTTTTCTTTTCCCACAGCTCCCTTGATTTATATCATTGTACCCTTGACAGGTATAGGTTTTATGATTATGCCTTTCTCAGACACCTCAGACCTACTGTCTAAATCTTAGGCATATGTTAAGGATGGAGTGAAAGTGTGATTTAGAATTGTGTTAGTCTGTGTCTCTGCTGCACCTTGGTACAGTTCAGCTCTTGGACCAGTTAATCTGTGGATCATGGGCATGACACCATGTGCATACTAAATAATGCTGAAGCTCACTAAAAACTCTCATGACAAATACTGTGCATGTATAGCAGCAGCCTTTCTAATGTTAACTCCATGCTTTTTCATTGTTTTACTATAAAAATAACAGGTCCTAGTGCCATTGTGGACTAATGGCTATGAAATAAATGCCTTTTGTGAAAAGGAACATTTTAAGAATTTGGTTTACAATCATGTTCTTAACCATATTTATTCTATTCATCTGACATAAGTATAGATAAAATGGTTGAAGTGGGAAGGAAAAAATTCTTGCTTGTGGGGTTTCGGCTCTAACTGGAAGGCAGTGTGATCTCAGTGTAGGAGACAGGATTTCCTAGATTCTAATCACAGTTTTGACACTGACTTTGTGTGACCTTGGGCAAGTCACCCAACATCTCTGCCTCATTTTCCCCCATCTGTAAAACATGGCTGTGAATTATCTCTTCTTGGGAATGTGGCGATCCATTAGTTAATATTTTCAGAGTGCTTTGTGAATCAAGACATAATACTGTGTATGTCTGTGGAGCCTTTGATCTGAGAATCTCAAAATGTTTCGCAATGATTCATGAGCTAAGCCTCCAAACATGCCCAGAAAGAAGGGCAGTAGTGTTTCTATTTAATGGATGAGGAGTCTGAGGCACAGAGAAATTAAGATCAACATTTTAAATTCCCAGGACTAAATTAAGAATCTTAGTAAGTAACCTGATTTTCAGAGGTGCTGGGTACCTGCAGTCCACACTGAAATCTGTAGGTTCCCAGAAAATCAGGCCAGTTATTTAGGGTGGCTAAATATGTATTTAGGTGTATAATTTTAGTCACCCAAGTTTAAAAATTTTGAGCAGGGTTCCACTGGGAAGATGTGGGACACCCAGGAATGGAACCCAAGTCCTCTGACTCTCACATCTATGTCTTAACAAGATCACTCTTCTAGGAATGCTCAGTTGTTATTAACTGTCTTTCACTACAGAGTTATAAATCTCTCAAAAGAAAGGCTTATGCTGGAAATCTAGACATCAGCCTAACTAGAGCAGTACAAATGGCTCCACTATTAAAAAAATAGCACAGATTAACCTAGTATCCAGTGAACTGCTTTTGATGAGGTGTCATTTAGCACTGAATGACCTTTCCCATCACTTCCTTTCTATGAATTATAAATAGAAATGAATCCAAGATTATCTAAAGTCACAATATTTTGGTGCCACTGACATTAACCTTGTAGTAAAAATATATAACGCAATGTGTGTCATTCAGAAATCTTTAAGATACAAATCCTGCCTCCTTCCCTATGCAGAGGATAGGGGACCTAAAAGTAGTAGAGCCAGAGAGGCTCTGCTTCATGAGGGTAGAGGCAGGGCTTTGGGAGCTGTGTAAATCCCTTGCATGCTGTGAAGGACAGTTCTGCAGATGCTCCTCACCCTCAAGCGTTATAGGTATGAGGTAAGGCAGAAGTGGATTAGGAGTGGTGCCAGTGGATTTGTGACTACCTAAATCCATGGCCATGTTCCTCCCAGGGAGGAAGAGTGCAGAGCCCATGGGGCCATTGCAGCTGCAAAGCTGTAGTAGCAGCCGGCAAGTGGCTCTACTTCTGCACCACAGCCTGGGTGAGCGGCTTCCTGTCCCCAGCCCAGTTAGTTGACTTGTGTGCTTTCAGTAGAATTTGGCCTTATTAAAGGTCAGCTTTTCTTTTCCCCTCAAACTCCTTATTCTTAGATTTTAATCTGTATCCCATTGTCATAGCAGCTATTTCTAATGCACTGGAATTTCAAAACTTCTCTTACTGTACCAATGGGATCTTAGGTTTTATTTCTCTCTCAATCTCTAGATTGCGGTGGGGACTGGGGGAAAAGTGCATTCACGTAAAAGACCTCCTGTGGGCCAGTGGAGAGGACTGCGGGGACACTGAAAAATAAAAGGGGGAGGAAGGACTAGAGTTGATGCCCCAGTGTCACCAAGCAGTAATGATGCCTCAGAGGCATCAAGCAGCAATAAAAAACCGATAGGGCAAAGAGGGACAGAGTCCCAGAGCCATCCTGTAAGGAAGGAGTTGAGAGACAGGAACAATGTGGTGATCTGGAATTCCTGTAAGTGAGCTGAAACTGAAAGAGAGAGAAGCTGTGTAAGCAGTAGTGTTACAAGTGTAAGCTGCCTCTGTAGCTTGCCAGTCTATATTTATTAACTTTAGCTGTCATAAACATTAGACATGAAGCCAAACTCTGCCCTCACTCTTAAGTAACACTACCGAATGCACCAGTGGGTGGTAGGAGTGTGAAGACAGAATGAGGCTGCTAGGTGTGAGATGCCAGCCCATTAACTGTGTGACATTACTACTACTTGAGCTCCTTTTTTCACACTAGAGTAGAAAACATGTGATGCTTTCTGGGGTTCCCTAAGGTGTCTGGAGAGAATCACTATCACCTGCACAAGCCCCACTCTTTCCTGCTGTAGGCTAGAAATTTACATACCCCACTTCATTGCATTTGACTGCCTAGTCCCTTGTTTTCTGGACGCCTGCAGTGTACTCTGATCAGTTGCTTCTGTGCAGACAGCGTGCACCCCAGTTCACTGATTTCACCTCGACTCAACACTCTCCTTAGCACAAGGCACTTAGACATGTCTATAGTAAAACCAAATTGAAGTTCATTTAACAGCGCTTGAGATAGAGATTCAAATAAAAGCAAGTACAAGGATGGGAAACATAAGGTGACAAGACAAGAAAAACAAAGTGCAATGAATAGCTGTCATGGTATCTAGCCCACTCTGAACCTTAGCGTCCAAAAGATGGGGTACCAGCATGAATCCCCCTAAGCTTAATTACCAGCTTAGATCTGATAGCTGCCACCAATCAGGACTTGGAGTGCCGGATAAACTCTGGTCTCCCCAAAACCTTCCCTGGGGACCCCAAGACCCAGATCCCCTGGATCTTGACACAAGGAAAATAAACCCTTTCCTTCACCGTTGCCTCTCCCAATCTTCCCCTCTTTGGGTTACCCTGGAAGATCACTGTGATTCAACTCCTTGAATCTTAAAACACAGAGGAATTCCACCTCCCCCCTCTCCCCCTCCACCAATTTCCTAGTGAGTACCGGCTCAATTTCCTTTGAGCTTTAACCAGGGGAAAAATCAGTCAGGTCTTTTAAAGAGAAAAACTTTTAATAAAAGAAAGAAGAGTAAAGATAATCACTGTAAATTCAAGATGGAATATTACAGAGTCTTTCAGCTTATAGACACTAGAAAGAAAACCTCCCCTAGCACAATACAAATTAAACTACTTCGAGCAAACTACACATTTGCAAATAAAGAAAAACAATCAAAAAGACTAAAGCCGCCTTTATCCTGATACTTACTAGAATTAGAACAGAAGAGATTTTTTCAGAAAGATTGAAGGAACCTGCTTACATCTGGTCCCTCTAAGACCGCAGAGAGAACACGGACAGAGAACAAAGAACACAAAAAAAAAGTTTCCTCCACCCAGATCTGAAAGTATCTTGTCTCCTGATGGTCCTCTGGTCAGCTGTTCCAGTTCACTGTTTGTTAACCCTTTACAGGTGAAAGAGATATTAACCCTTAGCTATCTGTTTATGACAATAGCCTATACTTATTACTTCATCAGAAAGCAAAGTAATTTATTTCTCACCCAATGGTCGGTCTTTGCAGTGCTTGTCCAGTTCAGAAAGCTGGGATCCACCTTTCAAGAGAGAGCCCTGCTGGCAGAGTTTCTTCTCTGTAATGGATAGCAACTTGTATCATTTTTTTCTGCTCTAATACATTTACAGGGAATTGTCTCTTAACCCAGGGGGCCCCTCTTCAGAAAGTTCTCCTGGGGTTTGTTTGTTGTAAAGCTAAAGTCTCCACCTGATCCAGAAAGTTTAAAAAAAACAAACAAAAAACAAACTGTTCTCTCCACAGATGTCCATTGTTCTTAATGCTGATTGAGTTAGCTCTGAGACTTTGCCTTGCCTCTGGTGGCAAGTCTAGCTTCAACTGTTTTGCAGCCTAAAAGTCCACATTTTGCATATCTCTTAAACTATTTCCCCCTACAAACATCTTGCAATAACTGATGATCAGCTAGTTCTTAGCTTTCAGCCGAAGCCACACATGACCCCCTTTGGTGAAATATTGAGAAGTTAGTTGGGCGCAGGGGTAATATACTTGTCTGGGTACGTTTGTGTCACAACATGGCAAGTGGGAGAGCAAATGAACTGGCTGGAGTGGAGACCAGGCATCGTGACCTGCTTGCCTAGCTGCCGATTGAAAGTCTACAACAGCTTCAGAATCTTGATATCCCAACATGAGGCCAAACTCTCCCCTCCATTGTGTGACACCATGGAACTGGGTGAATGCAAGGGGGGGTAAGAGACCCTCCAGCTCCTGGAAGGAATGAGAGCTGTGCAGTGTGCTCCCTCTCCCTAGGTGATCATGGGAGGCCTTCTCTATTGGACACTGCATAGTTGAGGCTACACGTGGGGCAGGAGAGGAGCAGATCCAGGGAGCTATCGCTCTGTACAGCAACACCCAGTTAGCTCCTGACTGGAAAACCATGGGAGATAACCGTAGTCTAGCCCAGCATTAACTCTTCTTCTGGGGCTTCTGCCCTGTCCTTTTGCAGGGATGAAAGGGGGAGTGAGCCAATGTCAGCCTGGCTGTGTGAGGTTTATGGGCTCTGTCTGCCTTTGCTGCCTAGCTCACTGAGTAGCTTCTCCCCTCCCACGGGTTTCTCAGCCGGAAGAGATAATGGGGCCAAAGGGATTTTTTTGTCTTGGTCTGTAGAGCACCATGAACACCAGTGATGCCGTGGAAGAATCTTCTGATTTATATATCTCCGAACTCACCAGGCCACTACAAAATCTGATTCCATGCCAATCCAAGCTGTCATTTCCCTTGCTTCCATTCCTTCTTAGTGACGTTCTCTTCCCCCAGCTCTTGCATCCCCCTGACATTTTACAGGGCTGCCAGCTTGACCTGCCTGGCTGTCTGATTCTCCCCACTTCCAATGCGCAATGCAGTGTCAGATGCCCCTACTCCTTAGGTCTTCCTTTTCACAGGGCCACATGAAAGCTAGGGCCAGCCTGACTAATGACTGAAGAATGAGTACAAGTGCCAGTGGTTTCAAAGTGTCTTAATGTCTAGCAACTAAGATTTGTATTTGGCTCCTAAATTGGCACCAGTACAGGACAGTCATGGAAGAGGATCTTCAGTAGATCTGCTAAATTGATCCCCACTGCATTGATCACAGCAATGTCGATTCCTGGTAAGTGTAGACATGGCCTTAGAAGTGGCTCTTGCATCTCATTAATGGAGGTACAGCATGTGCTCCGTCAGTGCTCTTCAGCCAGTGGACTGGGGTGAAGGACAGAATTCTGACCATATTTCCCTATGTCCTGTTCACATACTTTGTCTGGAATATCATGCCTCTGGCTGGTCTATTGCCCCCCCCTGCCCCCCCCGAATTGCGTTTAAGGAGCACCTGCACCACGATCCTTTCTGCCAAGCCTCAGATGAGCAATAAGGAGACAGAAGGACTTCCTTCCCATTCTCTACTCCTTGTGCAGTCTGACAGAGATAGAATCTAGATTTGAGGACACTGCATTACTTAACAACTCACATATATTGACAAAATGTTAGGCCATAGATTTCCTGCCAGTTGTTATCCTCGATAAGTACCCCCTCCAACCACACACCTCTAGTTGTTGCCAGCCACCTGTCATAAACAGATAGTAGGAGTTAATAGAACAGAAGTACTTTATATCTCTTTTGACTGTAAAGGGTTAACAAGTTCAGTAAGCCTGGCTGTCACCTGAC
>NC_133769.1:27610557-27666826 GCF_003597395.2 Chelonoidis abingdonii
ACCCCATCTTTTGGACGCTAAGGTTCAGAGTGGGGAATTAGACCATGACATCACCTCACACTGAAACCCATATGGGATATCATCAAACAATTACAACCACATCCTGAAAGAAGTTTTTCTGAACCCCCTCTTCTGACCTTCAAACAACCCCCCAGCCTCTCCAAGCTCATCATCAGAAGCAAGCTCCCCACAGACCAGGACACACCAACTCAAAGTGGCTGCAGAACCTGCTAGAACAATAGATGCAAAACCTGCAGACATATCTCCACTGCTACAGTGATCAACACTCTCCACAACACATCTTTCAAGATCCATGGGTCCTACACATGCCTATCACATGTGGTATACCTCATCCTCAATAACAGTGTGAAACCAGACAATCACTACGCTCTCAAGTGAACTCTCACAGAAAGATAATAAGACAAAAACACCGCATCACCTCTGGGTGAACATTTTTCACAAAACAGCCACTCTGTAGCTTACCTTTCAGCCCTCATCCACCTGCACAACACCTTCAAAAATTGAGCCTGGAACTAAAATTCATAATTTAGCTAGATAATAAAAAACATGGATTGAATAGAGATACTGGATTTATGGCTTGTTAAAACAATCAATAACCCACTTAACCGCCCCCCCTCTAGCTTTTTCCCCTCTCCACCTCATGACTAGAGAGACATTAACGGGCTACTTCATCTTGAAATGTGTTAACCCCTTATGCTACACAGTCTGTTCCGCCTTGTATTTAGCTGTGACACTCTGAGTACCTTTCCCAGAACTGAAGAAGAGCTCTGTGTAAGCTCAAAAGTCTGTTTTTCTCACCAACAGAAGCTGATCCAATAAAAGATATTCCCTCGCCCACTTTATCCTCGATAATAATATTCAGATTGTTTTCCCACCTTCACTGTAATTTGCAGGAAGCAACCTAGTGCTGACCTTCATTAATAAACTATTGTGCGTGTATTTGAGTGTATATGTTCCCAGGCACTTTTTCCAGTTATGATTTCTATTCTCTCTATTGTCTGTAGGCGTTTAGAATGTCCTTGGAAATAATACTGTACTGTACAGTATTGCCTATTGTTATGTGATATAAATGAGGACCTGTTGTCCATGTTTTCTTGACCTGAAATCACATCGCTGTCTCATTGTAGAAAAAAATTCTTATGATTCATATATTCTGATTAGTTTCTGTCATAAAAATTCATGTGCCTGAGCACTGTGTGATACAAACCTGCGTGGTCCCTGTAATGGTTCTTGAGGTACCCAGGACTGTGAGTCACCTTGTTACCCCTCTGCTTCTACCATGAGAGTCTTGCTTATACTAAACTACCTGTCAGCTCCCTGACCACTCTAGTTTATTAGCCACTCAAGCTCTCTGCTCTGGGCTATGCCAGTCCTTCCTTTGCATTGCATGTTAACAATAGGTGTTCCCTAGTCACAGAGCCCCTTTGAAGCGTTCCCCTATGATGTCCAGCCTCTTAACCACTAAAAACCTGGTCTGCTGTCTTGAAAGGAGTAGCATATACACCAGCTTGTGTGAGTCAACTTGGAATCAGAACCTTGCTTAATATCACATCACTTAGTTGTATTTCTAGTGAAAACAAGAATAAATGTGTTATCAAAGATTCAAGTGATATGAATAAGGATATTGGAATCAAACAGTTACATATAAAACAAAATAACATGCTTTCTAGAGACTAAATTTAACTAACAGGTTTACCTTCTGTCTGAAGAAGTTTTATCTCACTCAAAGTCATCTGCAGATTTTCAATCAAGATTAGCTGAGAATATCCCATTTTCATGAATGTAAGCATTCATCCTGCACCCAGGAAGTGGGGGATGTTTTCTTTGCCTTCTACTTACACCTCCCAAAGTTCAGGGCCTGTATTCAGACACAGGATAACCATCTGGGGCTTATTTTTCCTATTATGCTGCTTCCTTGCTGATGTCACATCTCTTCATTAGCTTGATATCCATTTACATATGAACTATGTTAGCTTACAACATTTAATTTACATCCTGACAGAGCGATGGGTAAATACATCTCTCTTGTCTGACAAAACCTGTATTTTCAACTCTTCTGGTGACTCATAACTTGATACAGACTTTAAGAACATATTTTCAGTATATATACATAACTCTTCACATAGAATCTGTATATACATTTCACAACAATATTAATGACCAGTGTGACCCTGGCTTTCATTTAAACCTCACATGAAATTCCTTGGTGAACCAGAATGTATATACCAGTGTGACATGCCCAACGGTGATGCAAGAGCATGAATAGCAATGTCAGGGCAGACTGTTAAAAACCCAGGTACAAATCCCAAATTGATTGAGAGTTCTAAACTTAGATTTCACCAACCAACTGCACCAAGTGCAAAGTCCTTGGGCACTTTTACAGCCTTAACACGGAGTCACAGACAGTCCCCTTGGGTACTCTGGTCTGTCTTGCCACCCAGATGAGCATATTTCTGTGATGGCCCCTCACATCAAAAAAAACACAGCAATTGTCAGGTTACTCCTAATCCCAAAGGACCAGTTGTGTTTAGGTCTCAAACCACAGATAACGCTTGTAGTTAATCCTATTGTAAACTATATGAAAACTAATTAAACAGGAAAAGGAAATTAGGAAGTTATTTATAAGGTTAAAATAAGCAACCATAGACACATGAATGAGTTAGTCTTAGGTTTCAACAAGGCAATACAGGCTTCTATAATCAGCAAGCTCAATTTGTCCTTTAGGGATCATAGAATCATAGAATATCAGGGTTGGAAGGGACCTCCGGAGGTCATCTAGTCCAGCCCCTTGCTCAAAGCAGGACCAATCCCCAACTAAATCATCCCAGCCAGGGCTTTCTCAAGCCTGACCTTAAAAACTTCTTAGGAAGGAGATTCCACCACCTCCCTAGGTAACCCGTTCCAGTGCTTTACCACCCTCCTAGTGAAAAAGATTTTCCTAATATCCAACCTAAACCTCCCCACTGCAACTTGAGACCATTACTCCTTGTTCTGTCATCAGGTACCACTGAGAACAGTCTAGATCCATCCTCTTTGGAACCCCTTTTCAGGTAGTTGAAAACAGCTATCAAATCCCCCCCTCATTCTTTTCTTCTGCAGACTAAACAATCCCAGTTTCCTCAACCTCTCCTCATAAGTCATGTGCTCCAGCCCCCTAATCATTTCTGTTGCCCTCTGATGGACTCTTTCCAATTTTTCCACATCCTTCTTGTAGTGTGGGGCCCAAAACTGGACACAGTATTCCAGATGAGGCCTACCAATGTCCAATAGAGGGGAATGATCACATCCCTCGATCTGCTGGCAATGCCCCTACTTATACAGCCCAAAATGCCGTTAGCCTTCTTGGCAACAAGGGCACACTGTTAACTCATACCCAGCTTCTCATCCACTGTAACCCCTAGGTCCTTTTCTGCATCCCTGCTGCCTAGTCATTTGGTCCCTAGTCTGTAGCCGTGCATGGGATTCGTCTGTCCTAAGTGCAGGACTCTGCACTTGTCCTTGCTGAACCTCATCAGATTATTTTATAACCCAGGCTAAGCAGATGAGGATCTCTTGCTTATGCCTAGAAACACCTTGCCCTCTCCCCCTGGCCCTGCCAGAATTCAAGCACTGTAGAAATCATCAGCCCCTTTGGTTTGGGACTTTTATCCTCTTCCTGCCACATGCTCTGTGCTGCAATGGGAGGAATCCACTTGCATGACTCATCTTCATGAGGAGAGCAGAACAACAATAGTCTTTAATCCTTTTGTTGATGGCTTCTCAGTCCAGATGTAGGGAGTTTCCAGTTGTAAGATTTAACCATAACCCATCTAGCACTTATGGGTCTTCTCTTTCTGAAGAGGTCTAACAATTTCTATGGAAAAGCAGCTCTTCACACTAATTAATGTCCCTCTCCTGTATGGCAATTCATACAGTTACAAAGGCTCTCAATACAACTGCTCAAATACTACTTTACAGTATGGAACACAGATATTACCAGTAAGATTAGTGCATTCAGCAGCTCCGAAGTATTCAATAGAGTCTAAACACTAAACACTTTCTTGTCATTCTAATATCTATTTTATCAATATTAATCCACAAGTGAGCCGGGCAGATTCCTGCTGTCTATCTCTCAGTGTCCAGTTGAGACATGGGGACCTTGGCATGAGCTGGGACCTGGCCTACCAGCATCCCATTAGCTTTCAAGAGACATGTAGTTGGGACTTCATTTTCCCCTTTCTTGACTGTTGAGTCTGTATACCAGCTTACACTCTGTTAATTAGTATGTTTGGTTCGGTGATTTGGAGTATGATAATCCAGTCCTTAGAGAGATGCATTTTTTGGACAATATTTCTGGGTCGAGGAACTGTTTTTTCAAATGTGGTATGTTGTTAATACCTCTGTTTTATTTCACATAACCTATGCATGTTTCAGTTCAGAACTGACAGTCCTCCTTTTGGGGTAATGCTGTGCTGCATAAGTAGAACCAAATTTTTATTCTTGGAACTTTTCTATCCCATATTAACATATTTAGTAGTGCATGTGCATTGGTAAATAAATCAGTTGGGAGGCTTTAGAAGATGTATAGGCATCTATGAAGCATTATTATTTTAGACCCTCCTATTCTAACAAAATTTCCAATATCCACACTCAGCAGAATACCTTCCCTTCCTTCCCCCACCCTGTACCTATGTTCATATAAATGCTTGGCTGATCTATAAATAATAATTTGCACATATTTAATCTATTCTTGCACTCATTTAAAAGGTAAGTGTGATACTTCATCATCTATTTTATGAATGGAGGGGGTACTCTGAGTGCAAGTCATAGATATGCCTTATTGACCAAACAGTTGGGTTGTACTCAGTCAGCCTGGCATGGTTTGACCTGGATTTGTGATGTAAAGCAATGGTATGACTGATTATTATCTGTATTGTGGTGGTGCCTGCAATGTGCTATGTGTTGTACAAACATATAGGAAACGCAATCTCTGCCCTGAAGAGTTTACAAGATAAGATAACAAGCAACAGAATGAAGGATGAGGGAGTGTGATAAAATGTAGACTCAAAGGTGGCCTTTTTTCTTTTTCTTTTTCATACCTACTATTCCCAACTGCCCCTTTACTCAGCCATTATTAGTGTACTAATTTCTTATTGGGATCACAGTAGAAGTAAGTCTTAGAGGAATTTGAAGGAGGAAATAGTAACATTACAGACTAGTTCAGGGATGCTGTCTCATGTGCCAGGGATGGTGGCATCAAGTGGCTGAACTATTTTAATCTGTTTTAATAACTTATGACATTGGCGCTCTCAAGAATTTTTACTTGCCTTGGAAAAGGCTAGAAGTAGTATTCATAATTCTATTGTGAAAATGAATCATGGGATAGCATTTTCCTTTTGTCTGCTTCCTTACCCTTTGTGGTCTAGATCTAATAATCCACCATCTAATTGAATCAAAGTGCTGCACTAAGTGTATGATATGACTTTTGAAAAGCTCCTCCTCTTCCCCAAGGGTCTTCATCCCTGGCAGCCTATAGAGACCAATTCTCTTGCTTCTCTTATTCAGTATCTGTTGGCGGCTAATGGTAAAGACCATGAGATGCTATGGGAACTGAAACCATTGGTATGCAGATAGTATCCAACTCCATGTATCCTCCACAAATGCAAGAAATGTGATCCTTGGATATTCTGGGTCCATTTCAAGGTCCTTGTCCTTATGCTTAAGTCTCTGACTGGATTTGGGCCTGGCTGTCACAGTGACTGCCTCTCTTTCCAATACCCACTACATCTGCTATGATCATCAAGGATGTGCAGGCTCATGGAGCCGAGGCTTACATTTGTGACAGCTGGAGCCAGGCATGGTATCAGCGGAAGGCCCATGATTATGATACTCTCTTTTGCAGATCAGTCGCTGGGTAAATGTTACTATCACCTTTAGGGTGTGCTGCACAATGCACCTGTTTAAACTGGCATTCCACAAACGCCCATGTAGACCGACACTCAAGATAGCTGAAAACAAACACCAATAGGTGATCACTACTGTAAGGCAGTGTGATCCAGCAGAGAGGACACTGGTGTGGGACCCTATCCCTGGCTTGGCCATTGACCTACTGTTGACCCAGAGGCAAGTAACAAAACCTCTGCATGCCTCTGTTTTCCCTCTAAATCTTTGTCTGTCTTGTCTGTTTGGATGGCAGGCTCTCTTGGGCAGGGATTGACTTGTTCTGCGTGTTTGTACAACATCTAACACAGTGGGACCCTGATATGAGTTGGGGCTTTTAAGCTCTTGTATAAAACAAATCAGAAGAGTAAAGACAGTAAGTAATCATTTTAAGGGGACAGGGAAAGAGAGTGGCTCCTTGCAGAGATAACTGATGCATATTATGTAGAGGTGCTAATAATATGGTGATGAGGAACTGTTAACCATGCCTCAGTGGATCACAACTAAGGATGCCAAATTCAGGATGAACTGCTGAGAAATAGGGCAAACCCCACCCCAAAATGTTGGTTATTCTTTCATAAGATATACCAGACTAGCAACAAAAGTAAACTCCTGTTTCACCACACTGGCTAACAAGAAGTCATAAAAACAGTTTCTTTGGGCATTCCAGTTCTTATATCACCACCAAAAACACTGGATTCAGAGATGAGTGGTTCTTTACAACCAGTCTCATCAAATAAAAGGTTCTTCTGATCCCAAAGGACCAGCCACACACCCAGATCAATATATAATTTAGATCTTACCCAAAAATCACGCTGATGCCAGTCCTTTAGTATCTAAAAACTAAAGGTTTGTTCATAAAAAGAAAGAAAGGTGAGAGTTAAAATTGGTTAAAGGACTCAATTACATACAGTAATTGCGAAGTTCTTAGTTCAGGCTTGTAGCAGTGATGGAATAAACGGCTGGCTTAATAAGTCTCTGGTTGCTTCCAAATCATTGGAAGGACATCAGTCCCTTGGTTAGAATGCTCCCATTAGTATAAGTCCACAGCCCAGAGATTTGAGCAGGACAGAGGCAAAATGGAAAGGTTTCCAGGGCCATTTATATCCTCTGCAGTATGGAGGGAAACCCATTGTTTCAAACAAAAACCCCAGCACAGGTAGTGGAGAATCACAGGTGACCACATAGTGTTTGGAGTCACATAGGCAAGTCACATGTTCATGCCCAATTTTGCTCAGTCATTGCAGGAAGACATTATCTATATTCCAGACAGCACATTTATAGGACAGTCCATTCAGTGTAGATAGGCGTCTCCCATGGTTCATTGTGAGTTAAGTGTCCTTTTGGTGGGCCACTCAATTTGAATAGTCCCTCCAAGATGTGCTGGCTAACTACTTCGTGGTCATTACCCCAGGAGCAAACATTTGAAATCCAGGTATAAAACCAATATTCATTACTTCCAATACAATTATAACCAGCAAATCATAACCTTTTCATAGATACATTACATGCCACATTTTGTACAAGATTTGTTGCAAATATATAATAGTGGTTGCAACTATGATCTATATAGTCATATTTTAATCAGAGAATGTCACAAGGATGTAGAAAAGCAAATGATAAAATAATAGAAATGCATAATAATTTTATTATAAATGCTAAAGCTCTGCACTGTACCATGTCTGTTGTTGTCTTTCTCCTTTCTTCTACTTATTTTTCTTCTGTTTATTTGTATAAATGATTTGAAGCAGCAAAATTTAACAAGCTACAAAGAGTGAAGTTAGGCATGTGCTGGTTCTTTGCTGTACAGCTGACATGAGCTGCAGAAGGCATGTATCAACAGCCTAGTCACTTTGTTCTTCTCTGAGAAGATCATGCTACTTCCAGACTAGCATCAGCATCAAGGTTAAATAATAACTGACTTCCAAATGGGACAATGAAGCTTCCAGTACTCACTGTCAATCCCTGAAGCTTATTTTTCTCCTAACCTGTGCCCAGAGATTATATCTGAAGTAGGTAAGATTACTAGAACCAGGGTGAGATGTGAGAGGCTACAGAGAAGTTAGATGGCCGAAATAACATCGATTGCTTTTACCTGGCTTTCTCTCTGTTGTTTACAGGGGAAGGGAGAGAATGACTAGCGCCAAAGGACTTCTGACTGCATGAGTACTTCTCCTATGCCGGGATTTAGAGAGAACTGTGTAGTTGTGATAGGCAGCTCAGGCTGTGCTTAGTTAGGGAGCTAGAAGCCAAAGAGAACTACGGGGTTTATATTCATCTTATTGTAAATAAATCCAACACTACTTTGTGTTCATTACAGCTGATTTCTGTCTCTTCTCTACCATAAGAGACATTTTATGCATTTTACAATTTAATGTTGACTAAGAAGGTTCCTCTTGTATTCAGGTTTATTTGTGTGCAGGACCCGCATGTAATCAGTTTATTTTATTAGCAATTCAGATGTGACCAGTGGATTTGTTCTGTATTATGCTGGCTGATATGCTGCCAGTCTTGTGGCAAATAAACATTTTTACAAACAGCAAGGAGTCTGGAAAGTGCATGTGGTGGATGTTTATTACTTCTCTAGATTCATCTTTCCCACCTGTAAATGGTTGTGAGTGGGAGACCTGGAAATAAAATCAGAACCATTCAGCAAAATAAATAAGTGAGAGGTGACAGTGAAATTCTTGATTTTAAAAGTAAAGTGCAGTATGAGAAAATCCAGCAAACAGTACTTAGAACAGACTGTCTCGGAATGAGGCAAGTGAAAGGGAAGCAGCTATGGTGACAAATACATTGAAAGATGTAAAGAAGCAGCAACAGAAGTTGAGATGTACAGGTGAGGGGGAAAAAAAGATTGAGGATTCGGGAAGGTATGGGGAGCAAAATGGGGAAAAACCCTATTGCCTAGAAACCCAGGGCATGAAGCAGTGTTGTTTGGGCAAGTAAGTGTGTCAGTGTTCATGCTTGCAGTGAAAGAACAAGAAGGGGTTCTGGGAATGGACCAAGTAACATTAGACCCTGCCGCACTGAGCTGCCATTCAGAGGGATGGGTGGCCAGAGGGGCTGAGTGACAGGGAAGCAAAGAGAATTGAGCTGCTACTCAGAGGGGAGGGGAATGAGCCTAGCTGATGTCAGCCAAATAAATAAACCTTGGAGAGGTGTGGGTGCGGGGTTGGGGCAGAGGGGAGGTGGTAATAGGGAGAAATGTTTTCCTTAACATGCCTGGGGGTGAATTTCAGTTGGAGCGCATAGTATGTTAGGGCTCTGAGCAGAGATCTGGGGGGACTGGGAAGGGCAGAGACTGGGTCTGGGTTTTCAACTACAGTCAGGTAGTTCAAACATAGTTACCTTAGCCAGAAGGGTAAGCAACAGTTTAAATTTTCCAGCCAAGCTCAGAATAGGCCATGTGACAACTTCTAGAGCCTTGCAAACTTAGTAGCATCTCCTTCTGGATGACAGTTTGATTTGATTTTAAGAAGGAGAATAAAGCTTACAAGCTATAGGGGCACACTCAGTGAGCCAAAAGACACTTATTTTTGCCAGGGATAGTGAAGGCAAGTGATAGTTTAATTTGCTGACCATGTCAGAATAGGTTTTCTAGAAAAAGAACAAGAAGCTACAATTGAATTACTTGCTGCTACTGCAATACACAATTGGATTTGATCTGATTTTAGAGGGAGATGCCCCTCCTCTTTTATACTTTGCTAAAGCCTTTTACAATTATAAACATAACTTGCTGCGAAGGCTGCACCAACTTAGTTTGCAAATCGATCCTTGATTTAAACACACCTGTATAAAAACTATATACACAGACTTCTTTGAATTTTTTTAAAAACTGTGAAAAATATCTGTAACACAACAAACTAGATTCTTCAGCATCTTAGGTAATAAGTTTTCCCATATTAGTTTGAAACAACAGAGGATAATGCTAAAGGGTCTGGACCAAGTAAGCATTAAAAATATGTGGCACAGAAGAATGTGCTTAAGCATATGAGAAACTTAGACATCAGTGGCCTTTCCCAGAGTTCATGGAAAACTAAATATCCTTGGGTTTCATGTCTGTCAGATTTGATGTTTTGTATAATTTGTATATCTGATGACAGTTTTCTTGTAACTTAAATGTAAGGCCTTTAGAATTGATGCCTTACGTGTACACGATCACTCTGCTGCTCATGTGAAATATGTGGAAGCAGAAATGGTGTCTCTGTTCCAAGAAGTTCATATTGTTGTTTTGCTCCATAAAACACACCATAAAGACATCATAAATCTGTCACCTTGTTTAACTCCATTTACAGTTGTCAAATATAATTTCAGTTTTAGAGTTTTTGAAATACTCTACAATTTTCAGGCCAAAAGATCCCTTAATTTTGAATTAAACTGTATTAATAATCCTGGAATGAAACACTTTATAGAGGAAATTGCAGTGTCTCTTACAACAGTGTCCCAAAAATACCTCAGAAGGCTAGGTCTATTGCTGGGCTTCCTGATTGATATACTAACAGTTGTGGAGGATGGGAAAGCAGTCTCTTTGCTATCTCTGCTGACATAGTAGACTTAGAGTCTGGAACACCTGGTCATATTAAACAAGAAGTTAAAATACTTTTAGGGGTTGTGGGTATTAAGACGAAAGCTCAAATCAAAATTGTTTGAGCAGTGGACACAGACAGCTCAAACAGTATGCAGGCCAAGTTTAGATGAGATACTCCATGTTGTGAACGGTATCAAACACTACCTTCAGCGTGCTACTCTGGATCCCCAAATAATTATCCATGTCATAAAAAGTTGAAATTGATATTTTCAAATTATATTTAGATTCCAAAAGACTATTGCAACTTCAAGTTCTTGCTGATGCCTTTGGAGACAGCTGTAGATGTTTCAGAGGTGGCCACCCTGTATACTGGGTTGCTAGTCAAGCCAAATCACTGAACAAAAATGATCATTTGGTTGTCACCCATTTGGAACATAGGGCTGAAACTGACTGGGTGCTGATATAGCTTGAGTTAGAGAACATTCTTTAGGAGATCACACAACAGTCAAATTTGTGAAAATGCATTTCATGGTGGACTTAATCACCAATGTGAATTAAGTCTCTCTTTTGAAGAAGAGCATCTCTTGTTGTTTGAGGCTTTGCAAAAGCTGGACAGTGCTATGCTTGAATTCACAGCATTGAAAGACAATCCTGCCCTTATGTCTGAAGACTTATCCTTAGGGATGGCAAATTCAGAAGAGTAAAGATTTCTGGGCAGAAATGGGAGTAGTACTGTCCTCATTGTCCTACAGCATTGGAACGGCAGAATGTGGGTTTTCCCAAAAAATGTCCACGCAGATACATGCAGCAAAGCACATCCCGAGTTTTAATAAAGATCCATGTGAATTGCAAATTATAGATGTTTTCCACAGCTAGAGGGCTATTCTCTACTTTCTTAAAGGGAAGCCAGGAACAACATCCATTCATGGGTATAGTGAACACATGGCAGCAACACGAGACCACACGAGTGGAGGACTAGATTAGTGCAGTTCTGTGTAATCAGGCCTAGGTTTCCAACCAGATGGATGTAAACCATACTGTTTAGGAATTTGAATTTTTACTTAAATTTGAACTAAATTATTGCATAGTCTCAGTTCTGACACTCACACTCACATTGGTGATGGGAATTTAATTTTACATTAAATTAAAGACAGAGCTAAATATGTAAGACTAAGTGAGAGATGGACATACTAAAAGAGAATAAAAAATATATTGCATGGTTGTCCAAAACAAAACAAGCAAGATGCAGAGAAATTCCTTTACAGTCAAATCGGCAATAATATCTTTTTTGAATTTACGTTAAGAGAATCATAGCACAGCCTGAAAATTTAGTACAATCACATTTTCTTGTTTGACAACCAGATATGAAGCTTTAGCTGCCTGTTGACAGGTGATCAAAACATTCTTTCCCAGAGCTTAATGGGGGGGAGTGTTCTACATTAAAACATAGAGTGAAAAGAAAAGAGTACCTAAAAGGTGGATGAAAGAGAGAGGTAAAGGTGTCTGGAGACGGTGTGGTAGGCATTATAGGTAGTTGTCTTTTTCTGGAAGCAAAAACAAGGTAGTGACCTGTCTGATACGTCAAAGATGATGAACATAAAGAAATGGGTGGATAGATTTGTTTTAAATGCAGAGGAAAAGTCAGTTGTACATCAGAAAATAAATGAAAAGGTTTGAATATAAAGGAGGTTGTACCGTAAATGACGAAGTGAGAAGAGGAGGCTTTTTGCAAATGAATTTAACATGTTTTGTTCTTCCAGTCTGGAAAGTTTGGAGATTGAAAGAACAAAAATATAAATGAGAGCTCTGGGGTTAATCACTGGTACAAGCTATGGACTTGCTTCTCCTCTCACTGATGCTGGTGTAATACTGGAGTAACTCCTCAGAAGTGAAAGGAGTTACACTAATGTAAAATGTCTGGTGAAAGTCTGTCCACACTAGCGACTGTACATGTGTTCATGCATGTGGTGTGCCATAACCCTCTTGTCCACACCTAAACCCCAGAAGCACATATCTGAAGGTGAGTACAGGTTGAGTAAGCTAGCATGCCTGAGGGGTGTATGTATGTGCCTCATCTGTGGCATGGCCCTGTTCTGTGCACAGTGTGGACAAGGGTAGAGCATGTGTACGGGCTTTGAGTTTCAGTAGTACTCTGCCCCCCTTCCCACAATACACTGAACCCTTTTTTTCCAACTCTTTACGGTCCATGTCCCCCTGTTTTCACCATAGTAGCATGCTGCATTGACCACATCAGAACAGCTTTTCACTGCACTGTTTACAGATCAATATAGGTGGCAATGGATCCAACTCCGAGAACAGCCACCTGGCCTGCTGACCATACCTGGATGCTGATCATTGTGTAGCTGGAGGACACTGTCCCTGCCAGCAGGTATATGGGATCTTGGGGAGCAATTACCACACAGGTGGGGTGCCAATTAATTTCTTTATTAAAGGAAAAAGGAAGTGGTGGGAATTTAACAATAAAATACGAAGGGATGGGGTGTATAGGGTGTTTACAATGGACAATGATGGGGGGGGTTTCTTATTGAACAGTGTAGGGAGTTCTAACAGTGGGGTACAGTAAGTGGGGTTCAGCACAATGGGATACAGTACAGCAAGAAACAACTCAACTTTATATAGGAACAATCTAGATACAGTGTGAATGCAAAACGTACCAAAAAGAAATGCAAAATAAAATTCTAGCTTCTATATAAAATGGTTAACAATCTTAGATAGAATGTATTAAGTGGTTGGTGGCCTTATACAATGTAACACAGTAGTATTAATGTAAATACAAAGTATATCAGCAATATGGGTGATAAGTGAATTATGCAATGTAGAAAATTACTGACTTAATTTGTGAGGCTGTGATAGCAGAGTGTACCTAAAGCTGGGTCAAGGAACAGGAGGGGGGGCGGGAGTGAGATGATTAGTGAACTGATGAGAGGAGAGTGCGGCTGGAAGCAGCAAGCGGCTTTGAAGCCCTGCAACATAAGGACAATGGGCATGAGAGAAGTTTTAAGCAACAAGCAGACACCGAAAACAAAGAAGCGGCAAAGGGTTCCGGAAGTTTGGAGGGTGATGCAGATGCGGGGGGAGCACAGAGTATGTAACAGGGGAGAGTGCAGGTGCAGGGAAAAGCAACAAAGGGTTTTGGAAGTTTCACAGGGTGATGCAACGCCGGGGGGCAAGGGTTGTAACAGGGAGACACGGAGAAGCACACAGAAGTAGGGGGATGGAGCGGGGGAAAACAGACAAAGTATACAGAGGGAGAAGCAACAAGGGTTTTGGAATTCGGTGGCAGAAGGAGTTGTAATAGGGAGACACGGAGAAGCACATGGGCGGGGTGGAGCGGGGGAAAACAGACAAGTTATAAGAGGGAGATTGGACAGTGGGAAGACGAATTCAAGTAGCAAAAAACCTTTATCTATCTTAACCACAACTAAGCAAACAACAAATATCACAATCTAAGCAAAACTATAATAAGCAACTATACGGAGCAAACAAACAGCAAACTATCAAGGCAGGTGAAACTTACAAGCTTTACAGTCTATGGGACAACAAAGCAGCACTATAACAAGGCAGTGAACTATAAGCTCTATATCTTAACAACTATGACCTTATAAACTAAGAAAACAAACCTATGGTGCACCTTATGTTTATGGGGAAGTTACAGAGGCAGAGTGGTATCTGCCCAGGGATGGTGGCTGCAGCAGTGGATACAGCTGGGCAGAGAGCCCGAGCAAAGCCCACAGGAGCAGAGCTTAGCAGCGGCACAAACTATTTTAGCAGCAAAGTGCCGTGGAAGTTTAGGAGAGGTTTTAAGACACAGACCAAGTTTAGCTTGAGTCTGTGTGCTGGGGAGACAGAGCAGCAGTAAAATAATAAATAAAAAGTATAGAGAGTTTCACAGAGAGTTCTTACCAGCCCCCAAGAAGCAGCAGAGGCAAAAGCAGCAAGAACTCAGAAGGCTAGGTACGGTCTCAATAATCAGGAGATCTCTCAGGCAGCAATTATTCTTCGTGGGTTTTTTTTTTTCAAAAAATGGGGGTACGCCTCAAAAATAAAACGAGAGCGGAGAAAGGACCCCCCAGAACCCCGGCTGATCAGACCAGGCAGCAGCAGGAACCTTTCCGATGTTAGTTTAAAAAATGTCTGTTTTTAAAGGCAAACTCAGGCAGTTTCCTACCAGTACTTTTGATTGGCTCCTTGATACAAGGAGGAGAGAAGGAGGGAAAACTGTTAGGTGAGCACAGAGACATGTTGGGCAGAGTCCTGTGCAATAGGTGACTCAAAAGATGCAGTCCTATGACTCATGCCCAGGATCTTAAAAACAAATAGGTCTTGCAGCTCTGGACATTGCCTACCCTACACCGAGCCCAGGTTTAACAAGGTGATAAGAGGACTACCCTTTGAACAGGGCAGTGGTCCCACTTAGCACAAGTGGCCATCCCTTAGAGGGCAATGGCTCTTGGTAACAACTTAAGGGGCCTCCCTTTGAGAAGGGCAGTGGCCTGGTAAACAACTTAACAGCCAGGGAGGGGAGGCCACAGGAGAACAAAAACAAAATGGAGTATGGGGACAAGCTGTAAGAAACAAAATGGAATAGGGGATAGCTGTAAACAGACAGACACCATTTTCCACACCTTTGCCTGGAGTGGCAGGAACAGTCACCTGTAATGGAACATTGCACAGAGGCTGGAGCAGGCAGGTATCCAGTGGACTCTGGCCCAGTTTCAGGAATGCATCAAGCACTTGAAGCTCTTGTACTGGAAAGTCAAAAACTCAAACAGTTGCTCCAGGAGGCTTGTTGTACACGCCCCTTCCACAAAGAGCTCGACTGGGTGCTGTCAAGGGCTCCCAGTACAGAGCCTGAAGAGGCTCACAATTCCCTCCTCAATCCCACTGACCTCATTGTCTGATGAGATGCTGATGAGGACAGTGGAAGATACCCCCGAAGACCTAGGGGACAAGGATCATGTGATTCTGCACCTTTTCCTGGCAGAGCCAGCCCATCCCCCAATGAACCCAAGGAGGATTCTGAGCCATGGCAGAAACCAGAACCCGTAGCTGGTAAGTTACAAATAACCCCCCAACCTCCCCACTAATATCCTCTCTTGCACTGTTGCTAAATTCTTAGTTTTAATATCCAGGGCATTTGAAGTACTGTGCACTGATGTTTCCTCCCTAGATAATAGGCTGTGCGTTGTTATGTCTCTCGGCATTTGAACTGCGGCGCTGAAGCCACAGCATTGTCACACCTCATCCACTTACTGCACTCATCCAACACTTCCCCTTCCATCCAGCCCCTACTCCACACCACCCCAAAATAATCCCCAATCAAGACAGTTGTAAATCAATGATTTAATTGATTTCTGATTAATCACTATTGTGCATTTGGCTAAAACTATTTCTTAAAAACAGATTATTAAGGAAAAGTCATTGTGCCCCTGTGTCTGTGCATTTATTGGCCAGTTGTCTGGCAGTGATGGTCCTGGGGTCATGTGGACCGGGGGAAGGGAGAGGACAGATTGAAAAAATCTTTTGGGTCTGGGAAAGCTGTAGGAAACTTTTTTTAGTTGGTTGACTAAAGTTAGTAACAACTGTCTTTGTTCCTTGGAAGGTTACACAGTTTCACTGCTTTTTCCACCTCCTGGATCTTACCATCCCTTTACAAATGAGTTACATGGGACAGGGGTAGGTGTGCGGTGGTAAGATCTGGGAAGAGGAAGAGAACAGAGCACTGTTATAGAAACCATTGATTGTCTAAGGAAATATTAGTCACAGGAGTCCTTTCTCTCTTCAAGGATAAAAAATTTAAAATCCTTGTCCCTGCTGTCTCACCTCTCCTTGCATTGAGCCATGCCGCACAAGCTGCGGGATATGGGAGTGGGAGAAGGATCTGGGCTGGTGGTTGGATAAACATAGTGTGGTGTCCCTTTGCAGTGGAGAGGCAGGGGGCTTGTGATGCTGATCTAAAACTTTAGGGAACAAAAGTTACTGTGTGTCTCTCTTTCCCTGTCCATTTCACTGCTGCTAGGCAGGCACAGCGGCAGGATTTTCTGGTGATGCCAGGGGTGGAGTGAGTGGTGTTCATAGTTCACATCTCTCATTGCATGGAAACACTGTATGTTAGCTAAGAATACAGATAATATCCAGTTGAATTGTCTCCCAGTCTTGTAAGCGTATTTCAGCAAATTTCTGGAGCAGCAGAAACCCTAGCTGGGTCTTGAGGTTCAACATCGGTAGAAGTCTTCCTGTCCACCTTCACAGTGGACCAAACCCCTCCATTAAGCAGTATATAGAGGGTTGACCATTAGCAGAAACATCTCTCTGGCATAAATTGTCAGATTTCCTCCACAAGACTGGAAAGCCACGTCTCTTCTCCTGTCTGGTACCTTGAAAACAGCCATGTTCGTCAAATGTTAGCCAATCTTTAAAGAGGAAATTGTAAACTGGTAACATATCCCCTCGAAGGAACTACCCACTCCCACCCTTGAGACACTATGAACATTTTAAGTTTTTTAAACATTAGTACAAGTTCTTACCATTAGTATCCCCAGCTACTTACTCAGGGGCTGCAGAAATTGTCTGAGAACTGATGATGGTCTAACAGTCGTATTCCTGGAATACTGAATAGTATCAAAATTGTGGCCTTCCACAGCAAAATTATTTTCTAGGGGGAGGGGGTTCTTCAGCTTCTTCCAAAGGGAAAAAAAGTATAATGCTATCCTTGTCTTTGAATTGGGAGAACCTTTGGTTCCTGAAGGCAAAGCTGTGCCTCCAGGAGAGCAGGAGAAGCACCCTAGAAACAGGAGGGGGAGACTGAGATGGACCCTGGAAGAGCTGCTCGTGGGGGTGAACAGGAGAAACAAAAGCAGTCTGAATTCCTCAGGGGCAGGGAGGAGTGGGCTCTTCAGCAGCAAGAGACACTGATGAACCAGTTCATGGAGTGGGAGGCATGCCATAGAGAACAGGAGCATTCCCTAATGGAGAGGCTGGTAGAACTGGTGGCCATACGAGCTCAGGGTCTGCCTGCTGCCGAAGCTACAGAAAGAAGTCTGTCATTAGCAACCACCATCTCTTCCACCTCTGGCTGCTGTCCAGGGTACTGCTGAGCCCGGAGGATACTGTTTCAAGGACATCTATCCCCCCACCCATCCCTTCTGCAGAGACATTGACATTTGGATGGTGTTCCAGGTTGTGTCCACTTAACTTTTTGAATTTTTTTGTTGAATCTTTAAAATATATATATATATATATAGTGGAGTTGGTCTATCTCAAGCTGTGAGAGCAGCTTCCTCTTTACTATGTTGAAGCGTTGGGTAACTAGCTGTTTCTCAGTAAGTATGGATGTAGGTCTTTTGTCCATCCATAGTCCCCTCCATACGTTTCATATATCCCTCTCATTAGGTCTAATTGTTGTAGTAGCATTCCATTCAATTCCAATTTCTCTTGTCTTGATGTTTTGTTCAGTAGCCCATTATGTGTCCAGATTGTCCTGGTTCCTCCAACATCTGGCACGGACCTTGTTTAATCCAGGCGACGTCCAAGCCGGCCATGACTCTCTAGTTTGTGTCACTAGCTCATATTTGTAGGTAGGCAGGTGAAGCATTAGGGGGTCTTTTGCCCAAGGACCCCTCCTGGAAAGTTGGCTACCAACCGGGATTTGAACCCCCGGTTCTGATCAAAGGGCGGTCTTCCCTCGTTCAGGGCGGCAGCTGCTAATACACTACGCTATTCCAGTCGCTATAGTGCTATCAACTCCACATTAACATCTCAGACTCAAAGATAGACCTGGAAGAACAAGTTGGATGTGCAGCCCAGCCCTGAAAGCTGAAACTTCACTTGCCACCCCCTCCATTACAGCACAGGCAGCTGATATGAGGCATAAGATCACTGGAGAACTAGCTACAGTCAATCCTCGAGACGATTACCAAGGCTCAGTGAGAGAGTCATTCAGATAGTATGGTTAGAAGATGCCAATAGAGCCCTCATGACCAATACCCTTACTACCAACCTAACTCAAACCAATGAACTGGTATACGCTACAGCCTCTGTAATCCCTGAGAGATGCCTTGGCCACTAATCAAGAAGAACAAACAGTTATGTACCCGACCCTGGAAAATGAAGGATTGGCAGGATAAGATCAAGGCGACTTGGAGAGAAGTTAGTCAGCTGGTGGAACTACTGAAGGGTGTAGAGATTAAGGATAGAACTCGGCTACTGAAAAAAATAACAAGGGCCTGACTACATCGAAGCCCTAGAGACTGCTAAACAAAGGCTCACAGCAACTGGCTACCAGCTAGGCGATACACTAGAGAAGCAGAGGCCAAAAAGTAAAATGCCCTGTTCTCCAAAGAACCATTCAAGGTGTACTCCCAACTGCAGTGCAACAGCACAATAACAGCAAGACCACCAGCAGCAGAAAACTGAACAGTACTGGAAAGAACATATGGAGAAAGAGAAGGACTGATAACACCAGTGCCAAAGTGGCTGCAGGACCTGAGAACAGAGCACAGCAATCTCCCAGAACAGAAATCAGTCACCATCAACAGTAGAAGACATCCAGCAGCGGGTCAAGAACATGAAGAGCTGGACAGCACCTGGACCAGACATGATCCACACCTACTGGCTAAAGAAACTAGCAGCAGTGCATGAACGCCCTAGCAGCACAGATGAACCAGCTGCTAGCGCAGGCTCCCACCCAAACTGCTAACAAGGAAGGACAGTGCTGATCATGAAAGACCCCTGCAAGGGAAACAGAACCGTCCAACTAACCAACCGAATTAACCTGCCTCCCACAACATGGAAATCCTATCAGCGCATCATAGCCTCCAAGCTACAGGACCATAATGGCCATCAATGAAGCACAGCTCAGAAAGGCATTGGACACTAACACCAGAGAGCTCAAACAACCAGTTGCTTCATAGATAGAGCAGTCGCTCCAAGACTCAATGCTCTAGACTAGACCGATCTGAGCTACTAGCTGGATTGACATAGGAAAGCCTGCCGACTCAATGCCACACACGTGGATGCTGTGAATGTCCTGGCACTATACAAATCAATATCAGGTATATCTAGAAGGACCTGTCCTCTAAGACATCAATAGGACTAATGGAAGAAACCACATGGAAGAGTCAACTCAAGCAGCTTGCAACAAGTGGTCCATCAAGTGCGCATACCAAGTGATGCCATCTGTCCCCGCTGCTGTTCTGCATAAGGCTTTAAACCCCTCAGCCAGATAATCACTAGGACTGGCTAGCGGGTACAGGTTTCAGGAGTGGAACTTACCATCAGCCACCTCCCTTACATGGATGACATCAACTGATGCTAAGAATGATACGAGACATCGACTCGCTATTCCACCTGACGCAGATTCTATCAGTGAGAGATCATCAGGAGTCATCATCGGGTTACTGGGAAAGTGTGGTCCGATGTAGTCGATAGAGAAGGGTGACGTCAGACTATGGGTGTGGTTATACGTACCTATGCGGCCACATACGCAGACATTATCTAGACACAAGCCTAGGCATCACAGTTACGTTTTGTGCGTCCAGAAGCCTTCAGTCCTGCGTACAGTTGCATGGAAACCACGGATGAGAGAAGCACAATTGGAAACAGCAACATTCACAGTAACACCAAAGGACAGTCTGAAGACCAGCTCAGTGGTTGAAGAACAGATCTCAGCCATCCAATAGATACGCCGTGCGGTCATCAGTACTACCCTCCAGTATAAGTGAGCTGGCCAGACGGAGGACATGGAAGCTGCCTTGAGGTGAAGACTGGAAGCTCCTCAACAATGCCACGGAGGTTTCCAGCCCCAAGATCCCCACCCAAGCTGTGAGTATCCAGCTGGAAAGAGGAGCGGTGTGGGGCTGTGATGCTGTCAAGTCGCTGTACCTGGATGAACCTGGAAAATCCAGGAGTACATCAGTAAGATGGCCCAAAAAGTGAGCTGCTGAGAGAATGCCTGAGCAGCAGCAGACATGGGAGGAAAACCAACAGAAGAAGTGCATGCAAGAACTCCAAGACCCTGCAGTGGATGTACCATCACGATTAAGCGAGGTGGCATGACATTTGGGAAACCTAACCGTGGCTCGAAAAGAGCTGGACTAAAAGACAGCACTGAGCACTGAATCATAGCAGTCACTAGGAAGGCACTGACACCAGATCCTTGAAGCAGGGGTCTACCTAAGCTAAAGAGGACGCAATGGCTGAGAGACTAGTACAGGAGCGACCGATCAGTATGACAAGTGCTCGAACACATACGTGACTATGGGTCGTATTAGATCGTCAGGACAGTCATTGTAGTGAAACAGCATACACATGCGGCATCACGAAACTCCAGTGTCTGCGCAATTGTCGTTACAGGAATCATCTCCAGTGGTAATGGTGCTAAGACCTCCCGCAGCTGGTTGCTTTCTATCACTTGTCATGTGGCTTGACGTTGTTTAGGATCCCAGATGGTGAGATTCTCACAGAATGTGTTGTGAGTTAATCAGTGGAGGCGCTAAGAGTCACTGTGGACGAGTCCAGACTCCAGACAGACAGGCAGGTACTGGCGCAATCCAGAGACCAGCTCATCGTCGGTACATCATGAGCCACAGGAACAGAAAGACGGATGGTGGATATAGATGTACATTCATGTGGATCATGTTGCCAGGCAGCACAGCGATGAAGACCATGGAATATGGAGCTGGGAAGAAGTACAGGGAGAGCGGCTGGAATAGGAGGAACAGAGCACGGATGTGGATAGTGACAGTGCCAAGTGTCACAGTGTGAGTCACGGGAGGAGCAGTGAGAGCATCAGCTGAAGCTGGTGAGGGTGGCTGAACGGATCCCAGGAGTACATCAGATGCTCTACTGTCAGTAAGTAGTGCCAGTGTCTGTAGGTAACAGCTAAGATACTGCGCAGAACCCTCAAACTCCCAGGCCTCTGGTAGAGGACCCGAGGTTGAGGAAGACACATACCACCCATGGGGTGAGAGGGGAATTTTTTTTTATTTTTATAAATTTTAGAATAATAGAATCACAGGGTGTTTGTTGTATCTAAATGTTCAAAGTTTGGGGGGAGCACCCACAAACCAGTTCCCAGAGACAAAAGGCTAGTCAATGCCTCAGCCAGGTGTCAGTAAAATCAAATGAATCATCCCCTTTCTTTGGCAGGAAAGAGGATGTGGGCAAAAATCTACATCTTGACAAAGAAACACAGCTGGGAGTCTCCATCCACACAGACTTTGTCTCCTGAACCTCATCTGGCGATGACTCTCAAAGAAAAGAAAGGATTATAAAAGGAGAGAGGAGATTTGCCAAATTATTCCTCCATTATCTCTAACCGTGGCATCCACAACACCTGAATAACAAAGAAAACAGCTGTGGACTGAGGGAGGTATCCTTACTGAAAGATTCAGCCAATAAAACTGCTAAAACGTGGGGCTTTGAATTCCCTCTAGCATGTTAAGTTAAGCATTAGTTGTGATTTACTTTTATTTTCTTGTAACCAACTGTGAGTTTTATGCTTCATTACTTGTAATCACTTAACATCTATCTTTCTGTAGTTAATAAACATGTTTTATTGCTTTATCTAGACCAGTGTGTTTGGACTGAAGTGTTTGGAAAGCTTCATTTGGGATAACAGGGTTTGTGCATTTCATTTTCTGTTAATAAAAGGAGGGACTTTATATGAGCTTGTGTTGTTCAGGAGAGAGCTGGGCAGTATAAGGTGCACATTCCTGGAGGAATGTCTGGGACTGGGAATTTGTTGCTGTTTCTCTGCAATGTAATTCAAGGATGGCTGGCTGTAGCACTCTTGCAGTGTAACTGGGAGTAATTTACATGCTGGAGGCTGTGTGTGAGCAGACCAGGACTGGTTGCTGTCACAGCAAAGCAGTGTAAAAGGCACCACGGTGGAAAACTGAGAAGACAGCTGTTCATTGGTCCAGATTGTGTTCTGGGTAATATCACAGTGTCCTCTCCCTACAATAGCGTATAGGTAGCAATGATCATTTTTGCATTCTCCCAAGGATGCCTATGAGAGCATGCAGGTCCCACTGCTTTTTTAGAAGTTTCCACTCCAGAGGTGAGAGCAAAATGATCCTTATAAAATCTCATCTAACCTGTTTTAATTCTTTGTCCTTCTGTCACTCCCAGAGTTGCCCCTGGAATACTAAGGGGAGAAAGTATAATCTTGCATTTAAGACACAGGGTTTGGAATCAGGAGATCAGACCCATTTTCAGCTCAATCACAATGGGGACAAGTCTATGATCTTGGGGAAGTCATTCTGTGCCTCAATGGCCTCATCTTTAAATGGGGATGTTAATACTCCCCCACCTTGCAGGGCTGCTCTGAGGCTTTGCTCATTGTTTGTGAAGTATTTAGGGATTCTCCGATGGAAACTACAAAGTATTTATAACTGATTAGCACCCACCCACATTGTTACCATAACATGTGCTGTAATAGGACCAAGGAGAAGGAGAAAGGAGCACCAGCAGTAAGAACACAAAGGGTAATGTGCGCCTCCTACATTTCCTCACCCTGTTCACCAAGATTATCCCGCATTAGCCTGCCCTGCCTGAACTTCACTGGTCTGTGATAGCATAACCTGCAAGCCGAGAAATTTGCTTCTAGTCCAAGTTTCAATTCTACTGGAGTGTGGATTGGTGAGGTTTTATTGTATGCACAGTATATTGACTTCATATTTCAGAGAACATCAGGATTTATTACACCTCAAGTTAAATATTGATCTTAAGTACGCCTCAGTAAAATATTTACCTCGGGGTCAATATACCTTGATATTCATCTCAGCAGAAGTCAATATCTTTATTTTTTTGTAAATGGAGGATCATTGAAAGGAATACAAAAAAGCCAAGTAAGAGTCAGGTGATAACAGCATGAAGTTGCTAACTCTGAAAGAAATGATTGTGAGTGTGGAGAGTCAAAGTATGAAGACCAAAGGATAATTTTAGTACTTTAAAAGTATAAATAAAAATACGTGGTAGGCTCATTCTTTGTAGAGAAAGCACACAGAACACAACTGCAGACCCTGGAGCATGTATGTTCAAAAACACAGGGGATAACTCAGACACAATATGTAATCAAGTTAGAAAATTTATATAGATTCTAGTTGGAAATAGATTTGAAAAAATAATACATTGAGTAGCTCAAGAGGGAAGTGTGGCTGGGGGAAAGCCTTCATAGTACATCTATAGAATGATTTGCAGGGGTCACAAAAATTCATTTGACAGTGGAATTTGTGGACAAGTTCCATCTTATAATTCATTGGAAATGTACATCCACATGTTCTGTGGTACTTATATGCTGCCTGTTCTCTACTTCTAATAATGGAACAGCCACTTCTGCAGTGGATAGAGTCACAAGGAGCCACAAAAGCATTAAACACATCTAGATTGCAATACAACGCCTATTTTATGAACTAATTGGGGACTGAGAAGTTAATAAAATAAAAAACTTCATAAAATTGCACATCTCATAATTATTGTTCATAAGTTAATTAATTAATTCAGTTATAGTGTACATAATGAATACTAATAAATGCATATGTGTACCTGATTTTTCTTTAAGAGAACTGCATCTCTTCTTTGCCACCAAATCTGTCTCTTTTTCAAACCTGTAAACACCCTTGAATGTTAGCTGAAGGATTGAAGTCAGGTTCAGCTGGGGAAAGATGGTTCATGTAACCAATCATTCGTAAGACTGACATTCATAAAATTGGGGTACTACTGTATAAATACATGCTGTTTTCCTCCCACATGTGGCAGCTGCTCCATCATCAGGACATTGCACAATGTCTGTCTTGGATCCAAAAGAGAGAGCCACTTACCAGACTGTAAAAGAGATGTGCAACTCAAGAATTACTGAGTAATGAAAAGTGATGTATGCAGTTTGACTACCACTGCAGATGTCAAGTGGCAATTGATATTAAATAGTTCCAGTCCTTTTACATAGGCTTTGTGTAGACATGTGAGATTAATTAATAGATCTCTGAAAGGGGGATATAGCAAATTAAAACAAGCAAACAAAAACAAAAAGAGAAGGTAGTCATATAATCCTACAGTTTATATCCCTGAAAAGAAAGAAATTAGGCAGATTTTATCCACTTTACTGAGGTTATAAAGACATATCCAAAGGGTGCTTTTCATATTTACTTCACTTTACTCCCATATTTGACTTTTTTCCCCTCTCTCCATTGACAAAACACTTGGTTTGATGAAGTTACAAACTCCATCTCCCTCTCTCATATCTGAAAATTGCAGGAAATAAGGCATTTTTTTATTTGAAGAGCTCTCTCTTTTTCCTAATTCTAGGATAGAATGGAGACTAACACTGCTTACAAAAGTTGTATGCAGTGGTGGTGTAGCCTTGTTGGTCCCAGGATATTAGAGAGACAAGGTGGATGGATATTAGAGATACTGGAGTATGAACATCAGCTGTTGTCTATCTGTTACAGTTGTAGATCTGCATAAGGGTATAAAGTTGACATTGACAATATTATTTGATCAGGTCATATCCCTTTGTGGGCTATTGTGCAAGCCATAGAGGAGGAAAAATAAGGGAAGCATTGGATTTCAAGCAGTATTATGGTATTCCAAAACCTCCAGGTGATTATATAAAACTGAATGATACAGAGGATGATACAAAGGAGACAGAGAAGTAATTGAAGGAAACTGCTTGATGTAATTAGTAATTTTAAAAAATGGAAATAATTACTTTAAAAAAAAGACATGCAAAGCTTGAAAATTCTTCATAAGAGTACTGGAAATCAAAAGCAATACAGAGCACTTAAAAACGCAAGAGGAGAACTTAATATGCTACTAAGCAAAAAGGCAAGGTCACAAATAAAATTGGCTAAAAGAACCATTTATGAAGTGGGCAACAAGGCTGACAAAATTCTGGTTTATCTCCTTTGAAGGAAAGCTCTCAAGAAAGCAATTTGCCAAATAAAAACTGAAAGGGGTATGATAAGGGATCCTAGATCTATTAAAATCTGCCTTTCAGGATTTCTGTTCCAATTTTTATACATCACAATATGCATAATCTATAGTTCAGATAAAACAATATTATTTTAAAAAATAAAGATGGCAGTTCTGTCAGAAAATAATGTAATTAGATTAGAGGAGCCAGTATCTTAAATGGACATTGAAAAGGCTACAGACAGTTTAAAATTTGGGAAAAGCCAGGACCAGATTTCTATACAGCCAAAATCTGAGAAATCAAGCTGTTTTAATGTATGCTAATAAGAATTAGAGTAATATGAGACTATAATCAAACAATTGATACTTTAAAGATCAAATGGGCTTTATTATAGGGATGTACTCAGATAATCTATAACATACATTGAATTGCATTCATTCATCCTGGTTGAAGAAACAAGAACTTCCTCTATCTCTTGATGCAGAGAAGGCTTTTGATTGAGTTGAGTGGCCATTGTTAACAGACTGTCTTTCAACTCCTATCAATGTGGGATCAGATTTAGAAAACAATGAATGTCGTATGTTTCACCCAAGAGCTAGTATTCTGATAATTGGCTCTTTTATTAAAGATTTTTACCATTGAAGAGATATGAACTAAGGATGATCTTTGTCAGCACTTATTCTAGCAATAAAGCTGTCAGCTGGAAAAATTAGAGCTCATGTGACAACTAAAGGACTCAAAACTAAAACATAACACAAAGCCGTTTATTCAGATGATATATTAATGTATTTTATGTAAGTCATACCTTCGTTATTTTCAGTTCTTCAGGAGAATGTTAGCGTTAGCCAACCGACAGGCTTTACAGTAAAATATTTTGTAAAGGTGTTACTGCCTATAGTGATGTCATATAATTTTACATGGGACTTTACAAAAATAAATTATTTAGATAGTGTGTTTTATCAGTTACATATCTATCTGTTAAGCAGGCTGCCCTTCTCTTCAGCAATAATTCCAGGAGGAGAAGCTAGAGTCGAGTTTTACACATGCTAGGTAAGATGATGTCCTGTATAGAAAATCTGGATGCTTCGTATTTTTTACCTTTTCTGTATGCTCCCAATAAAAATATCCAAGATTTCTTTGGAGAATTAGAAAACAGCTACTTGATCCTTGTGAAATACCCTGGAGTTAAAAAATAAAATTCTGGTTACCCTCATAACTAGGAGCCATTGGGCTCTCAACTTCAAGTAACATTATTGGGCAGGTAACTTGAGAATGACGGCAGCTGTGAATAATGGAAAATAGAATTCTAACTGGATTCAGGTAGAAAGAGAATTAGTCTTATTTAAGGCCCTGATTCAGCAAGGTACTTAAGCACATGCCTAACTTTAAGTACATTGAACTTGTTGAATCATGGTCTAAATCTTAGTGTCACTTGGAACACTTCCATGAAAAACTGAGAGGACTGAATGTTCAAAGATTCACTCTGCTTTTCCCCAGACCTTCTTCAATTGTTATGATTCACAGAGTTTTCCTAGCATGCTTAGAAATGCTAAGAAACTGACTGCTGGCTCTGAGTTCTTCACTGCTGTACTCTTTGTTCAGTCTCAATCAGGGTTTTTCACTGCATTTTATTCTATCCCCTGGTCAGTCTATTGTGTCTCTTAAAGAGGTAATTGCAGTTTTGTTCCCAGTGCCTCCTTTACTCTTTACAGCCACTAGAACTGGTTGAAGACTGCATAAATATTTGTCAAATAGTTTATCTGATGAAAAATGGCAAACTTTGGGGAGTAACACCCATTGTTTCATGTTTCTTATTCTCTGTGTATGTGTATTTATATATCTCTTCCTACTGTATTTTCTACTGCATGCATCTGATAAAGTGGGCTGTAGCCCATGAAAGCTTATGCTCAGATAAATTTGTTAGTCTCTAAGGTGCCACAAGTACTCCTGTTCTTTTTGCGGATACAGACTAACAGGGCTGCTGCTCTGAAATTTGGGGGGTAATGTGTGCCATATTATTTGGCTAGTGCTGTCTCCACTCCAGATCAGCCACAGCCTAGAACTGAAAGATCTTCTTAAATGTGATTCTTTCTGCAATTCTGTACTTTGTTCTGGTATTGTAATTATCATCCCATGTGGAGACATTTTGTCTATATAATGTAGCAATACTTGTGCATATCCATGGTTGACACGATTGTGATTATATCCAGTTCTGGAAGAGTACGTGTACTCTTTTTCCATTCTGTCTCTGAAGGCCGACTGAGTAATATCAACTCCTATTGACTTCAATGGGAGTTGAGGGTGATGAGCACCTTGCAGGTTTCGATCCTATGGGAACACTGTTTGATAACAACCACTCATATCCAGGTGTGCAGACACATGAATCGAAGTGACTATATGATGCTATTGATTGATGTTTATTATTGCTTTACTGTTATTTATTATTTGTATAAAAGTTGTACATAGAGACTCCAAACAAAGGTTGGCTGGACAACCTTAATTCTGGCATTTCCTAAATTTTGAGTTCTTGACTTTGCAACCTTAATAAATGTCTTTTTAGTTTTTATATGTAATATCTATATTAAAGGATAAATAACATTAAAATATCTGAAAAGACTGCACCAGAAACAAGGATTTAACAAACATCAAAACCTTTATTTAAAATAAATAAGAATTTGAGGCCTAAAATAACTTGACAACAACCCTTTAACTAACCCAGACTCTTCCCTCAGCTGTGCTGGCATTGATGATACTGGTGCACAAAAATATTTTAGCATCATAGTCTTATACATGTTAAAGTTGTTGTTAGACAAAAATAGCCAAGTCAATTTCAGCTCTTTACTAACTGCACTACAATAATTAGTGTTTGATAAAGGGAAAAGGACAAAAATCAATAGAGAAGAAAAATATTTTTACTCTTTCAGGAGGAATGGAAATTTTAAATAACTATCCTAGAAAAGTGTAATTAAAAGTTTCCTTTCAAGAAAATGAAGTAGAAACACAGTAAACAGGCATCAGTTGTTCAGAAACTCAGTGTGGTAAAAGCAAAAATCTTTAGGAATAAATAGGCTGGATAACCTCTCTACATTCATTGTAAGGGGTAAAACAAATCTTTACTAACAGCAGCAGTCAAGTTTGATAAGCAAATCAGTAATATCACAAATAAAACTACCATAGGCATGTGACCTTGCTGTTAGGGCACAGGCATAACTCCCACAATTTTCACTGGGAATTTTGTCTGCACAGGGACTGCTGGATTCTAATGAACATTTAAAGCTCCCCAGGATAGGTGATATAGGGCCATATTGTACAAACACAAAAATAAAATAAAAATCAGTGACAAGGTATTCCTTATAATTTTATTCCTTTTCTAGGGAATTGTTTTTTCCTCTGCACTGGTCAGTTTTGCACAAATCCTGGTTCTGTTAAAATCAATGGGAGTTTTTTGCTAAACTTTATGAATAGCTAAAAATTATAAAAGGGGAGAAAAAAAGAGAGGGCATATTGGGTAACAGTTGTTCCATCCCAAATGTAATGCACATGGTACAGGGAGTAAGTTTCAAAGAAAATCCATTCAAGCAAGGAGCATCAAAGAATTCAAGTGAGACTTTGAATGAGTTATTAAACAGTAAATGGTCTGGGGATGAAAGTAGAAAAACAGATGAAAGGGATCAGATGTGATAAGCCTTATTCTGTAGCTGTTTTGCCTTGCCTGTAATTTGGGTTGGAATTCATTTTTCACAGCACATACTATTCATAGATTTTCTCACCACCATTTTCTCTGATGATTTCAGGCTCCTATTGACTTAAACAGGAGCAAGAAACAAGGGTATTATAAAATAAGGGCCTGATTCTCGGAGGCATAGCTTCGCCTGAAGTGAACCGTAGTTCTAGGGCTCTAGGGGCTGAGCACTTCTTAGGATCAGGCCCTAAGAGTCATTTGTATGCTGTTAAAATATCAATACTTTAAATGAAGATAGTGACATTTTTCTCCAGTTAAGCTTTTCGTTTTTAACCATTAATTGAGGAGGCAGAACTGTAAATCATTGTTTTGCTGATCAATTTCTCCAGATTTTGTAGTAGAGTGATTTTTTCCCTCCTAGTTCACTGCTTTCTTTAGTGATTTAATATTTGGAAGGAATTAATCAGTTTTTAATAGGTAATTTAAAGTATGGCTTCATTGTAAATATAAACACTCACAAATAAGGTTTGCTCAATTAGATGCTGGTTATTATAAGTTGTTGTAGCCTGAAGTTGTTAATATAGGATGGAAGACATTGCACAATTATTTTGGATTATATGAAAAAAGATCCTGTTCCTAATGAATAAGTGTCCCCATTGCAAAACCTAGCACCATATTTGGGATTAATTCACCTCACTGACAGAAGAACACAGTGAGTAAATGGTCATGGGTATTGAACTACCCTCTCACCCCAGAAAGTGGCCCCTGTAATTATATTTTTATATAATTGTCATCCTCCTTAAATTATATATTAATCAAGCCCCTTATCAGCCATACCATTATTTTGCCTAGGCTGGCAGGCCGGTAATTACTCAAATCATCCAGTTTACCCTTTTAAAATATTGGCATAACATTTGCTTTCTTCCATTTCTTGGAACTTCCCAGTGTTCCAAGACTTACTGAAAGTCAACATTAATGGTCCTGAGAGCTCCTCGACCTGCTCTTTTAACCTCTTGGATGCAAATTTATCCAGGCCTGGTGATTTAAAAAGGTATAACTTCAGTAGCTGCTGTTCAACGTCTTCCCTGAATTTCCCAGGTGTCTGGAATGGATTAGGGGTTCTGAATTTAGGAATCTGAATCACCAGATAAGAATTTTCATTCAGGCAGTTGGTGTCCTCATGCTTTGGTAACTGTTTCAGCAAGGAATTATGACAGGAACAACAAGAATAAAAATTGTATCAGAAACAACATGGAGTGTAAAAAAAAATCAATCTTTGCTAAGTTTCTTTTTACTACTTTTTATCAGCACAGTGTTGGTTATACGAGTGTATATCAACATAATATAAACAGTAATAATAGCAATACTAGAAAGCTGCCCTGTTGTTAAAACTTACGTAGTGCAAATATTAGGGAAAAATATTTAATTAGCCATATATGTGTGGAAGAGAATTATTACATAGTTTGCTCTGGGAAATAATCCAGCCAAAGGGACAAGAAAACTTTTGTTCTACTTCTTTATCTTTTGTCAGTCACAAAGTTTTGTCATTTAGAGGGAGAAACTTAAAGGAACACGGGAAGAAATATAGTAGAGTTCTCTTTTGATGTACAAGTAAGAATAATTAGAATATGAGGGTTGGAAGGGACCTCAGGAGGTTATCCAGTCCAACCCCCTACTCAAAGCAGGACCAATCCCCAGACAGATTATTGCCCCTGATTCCTAAATGGCTCCCTCAAGGATTGAGCTCGCAGCCCTGGGTTTAGCAGGCCAATGCTCAAACCACTGAGCTATCTCTCCCTCTGCTTAGGAGACATAAGCTAGTATTAGGAGCACATTACAGATGTGCAGAAGGATACAATATGTAAATAAAACAATTTTCTGATTGTGGATGATTTAAACAGTTTATTTGGGAAATTTATGAGCTTTGGTAGGTGAGAAAATAAATAGCATTTATAAATCGTTACTTTCTGAAGGTTTCTCCATTTATCTGTGGGCCTGTCAGTCAATATTTTTTCTTATTCAGTGATCATAAGTATAAGCAAATTAGAAATATTACAGAAGATTTCTGTCAGAGAAATTCTCCCAAAAAAGACACGACTGTTTATTAGATGTCACCACTATATCAAAGTCTTACTCCAAATTAGAAGCTTTTTTTGCTTCAGAATCTCAGACTGAAATGAAAACATGCAGTTTTAGTTGTGTTTTCTTATAATTAATATATATAGTTTCACAAACAATGTCATCAAAGAGATATCTAATCCTTCTTCCTTTCCCATGCCACCAAATACTGGATGTCCTCATTAGCAATTCAATGTTAGCTGGAAATGCAAAATGTCTCGCAAGTGTATCAGACAGAAAATGTCAAAGACCTGCGTCTGACGAAGTGGGTATTCACCCACGAAAGCTCACGCTCCAAAACGTCTGTTAGTCTATAAGGTGCCACAGGATTCTCTGCTGCTTTCAAAGATTTGTAAAATTCCACATAATGTTCCTAGGGTTGAAATCATCATTGTCAAGACTGACCTATTTTGATAGTGGTTTCCTCTGACAGTTACACTGTTTGGTAGTCAGTCTTCAATCCAGTAAAGCATTTAAGTGTCTGCATAACTTTGATTAGTCCCAATGGGACTAATTGTTTACTTAAAGCTAAGTTTTTGCCCAAATACATTACTGGATCGGGGTCTTAGACTCCACTATTAAGGAGGCTGATCCCCTCCCCCCGCCCACTGCCCCACAGATCTGCACGCAGAGGCAGTCCTTTATGTGAGGATTTCCCCTTTTTACTGCAAAAGTCACCTCTATGGGACCATTCCTCTCCATACACTTTGTAGCCTGCTAGGTCAGTGGTGCTTGAGGGAAACTAGATAAGCAGGGAGCAGGGCCAGAGGGATGGACAGTATTCCCACTCCAGCCTCACAGAAATTAGGTGGAAAGCATAATACAATGCCAGGCCCCATATAGCCCTGTTTGCCATCTCTGGGTGCTGGTGGCAGCCCTGATAGTGTGAGTTCAATGTCTGAGGGGGTAGGTACACTGTGGGGCCAGAGTCAGTATGGGGTCACTGGACTTACATGCAGGTTGGCCATGGTCTCCTGTGAATCCGAGGGGGCAGGGGCTGTCAGTGTGGGGCTGGAAGCTATTATGTGAGAGAAAACCCTGCTTCCCTGATGGGATGAAGTGAGGGTAGACCTCTATAAGGCGATTGTTTTGTAGGTTTTGTGCCTCCTCACATTAGTTTTTCCAAACAGAGGGGTGACCTTGACCTTGGTTTTCTTCAAAGAATGTTGTATATTGATGCCATATTCTTATTCATTTTTAAAAATTTCAAAAAAAGACCTTTTTCAGAGCGACACTGCTGGAACCCCAAACACTACTGCATCGCACCCCTGCAGTGGAAGGGTGAAACTGGTCAGCCCTAGGGTCACTGTACTGACAGTGAAGAGCAAAAAGCAAACTGAACAAATGGTGTCAAAGAAATTTCTGAAATACTTTCATCTTTAATGGTCCAAATGGTTCTGAGTGATACAGGTTTCAGATGATACTTTAATGGTCGCCTTATACAGTTTTAGTTTCTGAAGATCATCTTTGGGGTTTTATTTGTTTCTCTTTTTTAAACTGCTTGTTCTGTTTACTAACAATGGGACAAATCCTGCTCACTCACTCTTGTGAGAAGTCCTACTGAAGCCAATGGGGGCACTAGTGTGCGAGCAAGGCAAGAGGTATTGGCAAAGTGTATAGCTGTCAGAAGTTATGACAGAGATACAGTGATGGGGCTCAGATCCATATACAAAGGCTCAGATTAGCCCTTCCCATAATAAAACCTTCCGTGGGGAGGAGGAGCTTTGGGAAGGTCTCCTGTTGGAATTCCTACCGTTATTCCATTGGCTGAGGCAGGATTTGCCCCCCCCCCCCCGATGGTGCCACAGGGACAGCTCAAAAGCTAGTGGATCCCCAAGAAGCTGCATGAATCCCAGGGATCTGTAAAAGGCCAATGCCAGCTGTGCAGAAGCCCTATGCCTCACTGCACTAGCTGTGCCCTCCCTGGAATCTCCACCCTGGCTCCCGGCAGCACAGTTTCATTGAAGCCACACTATGGAGCTAGCCAGGTGGGTGGGTTTCCATGAAAAGGTAACACAGACTCAGTGTCCTTTTCTGCCTAAGGTCCATCAGGCAAGAGACTCAAAGATGTGCCTCTCCCTGGGCTTGTGTCAGTTTGCACGCATCACCGTAGCCTGCACGGTCTCTTCCAGTCTCTCCCTGCACAGGCTCCCAGAGCTGCAGATCACCCTCTCCTGGGTCTAGAGTAGGGGAAGGTGGTGTTATGGAGCAACACTGGGAGTGGGTTGATCATGTGGAAGGATCCCTTCTGTACACAGATCAAGAGGAGTGGTCTGGACCAGAAGAGTATAGCGTTGTTGAGGACGTGGTAGCCCCATTTTAAACTCCTACTTTCAGTGGCTTGCAGTTTACACAATTCCCCATTGTGTTTCTCAGCTCTGGGTGATTTTCGTTTTAAAGCCTGAAGGCAATTTGTTGAACTACTTTACACTTAGTGGTTGATTTTGCCACCTTTATTTATGCTGATAGTTATCTTTCGTCTCAAGAAGTCATACTGATTTAGTGGGTCTGCCTGAGGATTAAGGTATTTCTCAGCCTAAGTCTGGGTAGGCAGATTCTGGCCATTAATTAAGGGAGGTATTTTGATTTCTATGAGAAAGGACCTATGCAGTGCTCGGGGCACATCTACAAAAAATGTGCAAGCATTAAAACCAATGTTTCACATTTTTTTAAACGTGCCCATTTTTATATTCTCTTTGTTTTAAAATATCAGACTTGCACCCTGATCCTGAAGTTGATCTCATGCAACCAGACTGCTGTGTTTACCCTGAAACACACAGTGCCATGTCTTGTGTTAGCTATTGTGTGAATAAAATAATCATCTGAAACCAGAGAAGAAAACTCTTGATGACATATTTTTAAATAATCCGGTAATCTTTGCTCTAAGGCAGTCGGTAACTCTTGTGGTAGATGATCTCTTTGCCATCTCCTGGCTTTATCTGTGTGAATCATTTAAATTTCTAAAGCAACTATTACTTACCCGTGCCATTTGAGGAATTCCCTTTCCTCCAGAGAAGGACTTGCCTAGGTGATGCTAATTTACTATGCAAGATTGTCATGCTTTCTCTTACACTAAACACTGAAGAGCATATGTCTTTAGACATATTTTAATTGGAATTTTTTCACTCCTATAAAGTAAATAAGCTTTAATTGTTTTTGATTTGTTGGGCGTTCTTAAACTTTTTACATAATATTAATTATTTTATTTGATAAATAAAATATGACTTATGGACAGACTTGTTCACAGATGGTGTATCCTAGCAGCTTTCACGCCAGCATTATATTCTTGTTCCCCACACTGGCTAAATTGTGGTACTGAAAAGCATAAGACGAAGTAAAATTTTACAACTACCTGTCTGATAATGGAATACTATAATGTTTGCTGCCCATTTTTAATGAGACATATTGATCCTGTTATACCGTATTTTTTGTTATTTGTGTTTCAACTTTATTTGCATATAACATCTGATTTATTTATGATTAATCGATTTATATTACAATAGAGCCCGATATGTGCTAACCTGTGGATGGACAGATGTGAAGACACCGCTTTTTTTCTTAAGTGAATTTAGTATTTAGGCAATTTCCTAAACTGAGGATGAGACTCAACATCTATGGAACTCATTGTGTAACCCTGTTTTACCTCTCCCTCTTTCTTTCCCCTTGTTGTTTTTCTCCATTCATCCTCTGAATAAATATTTCCCTTTCCTATATTCATTGTACTCTTCCGGTGTGTGTGTGTTCACTCTGGGAGGGTTTGAACAGGCACCCCTAGAGTAGAAGAGATTTTCCCTGATGCGTTCCTGCGTGCGCCTTACCTTGGCCAGAGCCACCGGTATAGCAGACTCCATTTTGGCCATGAGGGCACTAACATTACAGATAAATAGTGAGTGTAGGGCCTGGAGTTAAATAAGTATTTGCAGGATTGATCCATTAGGGCCAGATTCTGACATCCTTGCTTTGTGTGATACCTTACTCAGTGAATTGTTCCACTGAAAGCAATTGCATATAACTCAGCAGCTTAGTAATTACGTATCACTGTGTTGCTTTGTTGCTTACATCGTAGAAGCAATCAGGATTGCAGCCCCTTTGTGTCAAGTACTGTACACACATACAAACTGGTGAACAGTTACCCACATTGACTTCAGTGAGACTACTCATATGAGTAATTGCTTACCCATGTGAATAAGGGCTTGACAGTGTGACTGATTGAAGATGCCATCTCTGCCCTGAGGAGCCAGACTATGTCACCCTTACTCCTGTTGAGTGGGACTTTACTCAGGCCTGGTCTACACTACGCGTTTAAATCGATTTAAAGAGCGTTAAATCGATTTAACGCTGTACCCGTCCACACTACAACGTCCTTTGTATCGATATAAAGGGCTCTTTAAATCGATTTCTGTACTCCACCCCGACGAGAGGAGTAGCGCTAAATTCGATATTAACATATCGGATTACAGTTAGTGTGGACGGAAATCGACGTTATTGGCCTCCGGGCGGTATCCCGCCAGAGACTCAAATGGACGCTCATGGAGGGGAGGGGGTACTGAGGACTCCAGCTATCCCACAGTCCACAGCAGTCTCTGAAAAGTATTTGCATTCTTGGCTGAGCTCCCAATGTCTGTAGGTTCAAACACAGTGTCTGGCGTGGTTCAGGGAATAGCTCCTCAGTTCTCCCCCCCCACCACGTGAAAGAGAAAGGGAAAGAAATCATTTCTTGACTTCTTTCAATGTCACCCTATGTGTACTGAATGCTGCTGGTAGACGCGATGCTGCAGCAGTGAAGAGCAGTATCCGCTCCTCTCCCCCTCCCCTCCCCGGTGGTAGACGGTGCAATATGACTACTGACCGTCCGTCATGAAGCCCGTGAGTGCTCCTGGCTGGCCTCAGGTGAGGCTGGCGGGGGCGCCTGGGTAAAAATGGGAATGACTGGTTACTCCCAGTAGATGGTACAGAACGGCTGGTAACCTGTCTTCATCATAGCAACTGGGGGCTTGAGCCAGCCCCCTCTGTGTAAGAAAAGATTCTTTCTGCCTGGTGTCAAGCAAAGCTGGGCTCCTCTCCCCCACAGCCGCTTACTGTCCTGCCTGGACTATCATAGCGCCCGGAGGCTGCCTCCCCCTCATTTTATCTCACTAACAAGTCTCTGTTTCTTATTCCTGCATTCTTTATTACTTCATGACACAAATGGGGGGGGACACTGCCACGGTAGCCCAGGAAGGTTGGGGGAGGAGGGAAGCAACGGGTGGGGTTGTTGCAGGGGCACCCCTGTGAATACTGACACGGAGCAGCTGTGCTCTGATACACTGGTTCCTCTAATACACTTGCCCCTTATTCTAGGCAGGACTGACTCTATTTTAGAAACCATAAGGGAGGGATTGACTCAGTCCCAAGTGAGTCAATCCCAATTTTTGCTTTTGCGTTGCGCCCCGGCCGATTTCAGCCAGGGGCACTCATGATAGCAGCGGACAGTACAGAGGGGGAGAGATAACCGATCATCTCATTGCCAGTTTTCTCCGGCAGTAGACGGTACAGAACAACCGGTAACCATCTCTGCTATCATTGCAAAAGCAAGTGAATGCTGCTGTGTAGCGCTGGAGTATCGCCTCTCTCTCCGGCATCCAGTACACATACGGTGCCGGAAAAAAAAAAAAGCTGAACGGGCTGAATTACTGTGCCTAGTGTGGCCGCATGAAATCGAATTTATAATATCAGTTTTATAAAACCGATTTTAGCTAATTCGATATTATCCCGTAGTGTAGACGTGGCCTCAGTGAGTAATTCCACTGCACTGTAAAAAAGATAAACAAAAGAAATAGTATTTTTCAATTCACCTCATACAAGTACTGTAGTACAATCTCTTTATTATGAAAGTACAACTTACAAATGTAGAATTATTATTTTTTACATAACTGCACTCAAAAACAAAATAATGTAAAACTTTAGATCCTACAAGTCCACTCAGTCCTACTTCTTGTTCAGCCAATCACAATTTATGGGGGATAATGCTGCCTGTTTCTTATTTACAATGTCACCTGAAAGTGAGAACAGATGTTTGCATGGCACTGTTGTTGCAAGGTATTTACATGCCAGATATGCTAAACACTCATATACCTTCATGCTTCGACTTGTAGATTGCTCTCTTTTGTTATCTTTTACAGAGCAAATAGTTGTAATGAAAAATAATAATATAAAGTGCACAGTTTACACTTTGTATTCAGCGTTGTAATTGAAAGCAGTATATTTGAAAATGTAGAAAAACATCCAAAAATATTTATAATTAATTTAAATTGGTATTCTATTTTTGTTTGAGTGTGATTAAATAGCGATTAATCACAATTATTTTTAATCATTTGACAATCCTAATAGAAAGTGACACACTCCACTGATTTCTCATAGTAAAAACAAATATTCTCAAAACCCCAAAATAAAACAAGGTTATAATTCAGCAGCTCTTCAATCTGATTCAAAGATGACTGTTCTCAGGTCACCCACTCAAGAGTCATTAACCACCATGTCCTATTTCCTTTAACCCCTGTTCCAGGACCCCACTTTTCAGGCCTCCTTCCTGAGAGTCTCAAACCCGCTTCTCTCCCATGAGTGAATTTCTTCTATAGTCCCAAGTCAGGTCTCCTGCAAGAGGGCTCTGTGCATTGTATCAATCCCCCCGGCTTCCTTGCCTGTCAGTCCTATCTCTGTTCAGTGGAACTTCCCTTCAGGACCAAACCCTTGTCCCTGGGATTTCCCAATAGCAGCCCTCTGCTCAGGTCTTTTGCCAGAGGGCTCCCTGCAGTGTTACACTCCCCAGATCTCCTTGCCTGCCAGTCCTACTCCTGCCCTTCTGGACCTCCCTCCAGAGTCAACCCCTTACTTATGAACCTACCTTACACTGACCATGCTGGTTCTTCCCTTCTTCCTAGGGGCCACTGCACAAGCCACTCTGCAACTTGGTAAGGTTCCCCAGCTGTAGCCAGACCTCTCAACAGTTGTCCTCAGAACTTGTCACTTGCAGCTCACAAGCTCTCCTTGTGGTTTCCTGCAGCTCCTTCTCTGAAGTCAGGTCTACACTTAAAAGTTAGGTTGACATAGCTATGGTGGTTAGGGGTGTGAAAAATCCTGCAGTCTGGCACAATCCCTTGTGTAGATGTGGATAGGTCAGTGGAAGAATGTTTGACCTAGCTATTGTCACTTGGGGAGGTGGAGTTTCTACAGCAACAGAAAAACCCCTCCTTTTGTTGTAGGAAATATCTACACTATGGTGCTTAGCTGTAGCTCCATAGCTGTGCCACTGTAGCATCTGTAGTGTGGACATGGATTTAGGTGATTCTCTGTTATCCCTTCTGTGTCGTCTTTTGTCTCAAGCTGCTCTCACCTATCCTTCCCTTCTCTTTCAGGCAGCTCTCACTTCCTGTTTTCTGTCTTCCTTCACAGACCTCCTCCACATGCCCTCTTTTAAATTAATTGGGGTCAGATGACAAGTCACAGCTGCACTGGCATCTTCCCTCTTAAAGGGCCAGTGTCACACTGTGACAGTGTCATTGTTGATCTGGCTGGATTGAAACCCCCAACCTTTCACTGACACGATATGACAATGTGTTTGAACGTGAGGCTTGGAATGAGTTAGACCATTTATAAACCTGTCTAATAAACTTGATCTCCATTGTATCTCTTTATTGAAATTAATTTTGTAGTCCTAGAATACTGTGAAAGGAAGCTGCTTCTAATCAGAGGCCTGGTTGTAATAAAGGTGTGACGCGCAGGAATTTCAGTAAGAGCCTAATTTCTTTAACGGTGGTTTTTGGGAGGGAGGGAGAAGTGTCTTTGCCCTGTTTGTGACATAACTCAGGGTTTACAAAAAGGTTGTACCCATTTTAGGGATCAATACCCACTGTCTCTAGTAACCACTATTGCCTGATGCTTAGTTTCGTGACATAAGAAGTATGTTGCATAGACAGGTTCTGCGCTGGGCTGCTTGATCCTGTGTCTGATCAGGCCTGCAATGTCATGAAGAAAGGGTTCCACATCTTCTCCATAGTCAGGTGATACTGAGTGGCTGGGATGGAAACAGGAAACTCATGCAGGGATGATATTTTGTTTCGAGTCCTAATCCCTGGTTGGATGGATCTTGGCAAAGAGTGGATTTTCATGCCTTGTATCCCATTCACATTAAAAAGCAGGAGGATGTGGCTCCTTAGCTTTGAAATTATTAGTCTAGTTATAAAAATTTACATATCTTATAGAGTCCTCTTTTATCAGAAATTTCCTCTGCTTCATTCCCTATCTAGTTTCTATCACCAAATCTTCTCACCAGCTACATCGTAATGGCCATGAAATCCTATATGGGGTCTGCTATAACCATAGTTTTAATCCGTTGTAGAGAATTACAGGAGATATATTATGTTTGATATTGGGATTGATCACTTTATTTCAATTAAATGAAATCAAACAATTTTATATTATTTCTTTTAATTGCATGTGAAGTTGATTTGTCTAATTCTATAATATACTCTATAGAGCCAAATCCTGCTCCTCTTACCCAAGTAAGTGTTGCCAATGAGATTACTCATATGATTAAGGTGGCACAATTTGGCTCTAAATATTGCCAAGAACTGCTCTTTTGGGCATTCTGGAATAACTTGTACCTGTGGGCTCACTTTTATTTATCTTATTTCAGTCTTAACACCGCCAAACATATCACCTGTGTTGATCAGCATACAATAATCAGTCTCTCTCTTCCTACCTATGTGTTTCAGCATTAGTTTTCCTTGGGAATAAATGATTTAATACTGGAGAATTTCCAGTTGATGTCAGACTGGAAACAGAATCTGTCCAACAAAGTATATCCCCCAGACTCTGACACCTGTCCCTCCCCCACAGCAGCTGCTTGCACAAATAGCCTCACTGAAGTCACTGGGACTACTCATGTGAGTCACTGCTTGCCAATGTTATTCTGAGGTTGACAATCTAACCTAACTATCCGTTTTAAGAAATACCACAATTCTGTTGATGAGATATATAAAAATAAATCATTTGCAAGTATAGCAGCTGTTTACTTGCTGCCACAGAACTCCCATTGACTTCACTGTGGACAGGATTGGTCCCCTTGCTCCCAGAGCTGAGTGTATTTTTGTTGACATTCTGCATGATGTTGGAGCACAGGAAAGGAAAAAAGGGATCTGTGCTGGCATTGGCTTTATTAGAAGTATGGATCAATATTTCTCAAATGGAGAGGAACAACAGTGGTAGGGAAAATACATTTGATTTTCAAGCTTCTTCAAAGAACAGAAAAATTGAATTAGAGACTAGAAAAGAAATTGGCAGCAGCCTGTTACCATAATCCCGTGTAGAACAACAGTGACTATTGACACGTGTTAATTCTGCTGGGAAAGCAGGATTTCATGGGTAGGGAGCATTATGGCTGGCCCTCTGCAGGCACACAATAAACCTGCCCCCCACCCCTTGTGTCCTTGCATGGTAGCTACCCATTTGGTGACTGGGAAGTATAGCCACTGTTCCTTGCTAGCTGACCTAGTCTCACCAAAGGTAGCAGGAAGGATCATAGCTGAAGATGGAGCCATGGGCCTGACCCCAATCCCCTGTGCACAGGCCAGTGGAACTGACAGGGCAGAGAGGGAAGTGGAACTGTACACATTTAAAGGAAGGTAAAGCTGCCACTGCTGTGTGTTATCCCTGGAGTCACAGGTGGAGTCCTAGGAGAATCTGTAGTCTACCCCTCCCACTCCCAAGACTTCCCAATGCCTTTAAAGCAAAATCCAGAGCCTGGCCTGAATTCAGGGCTAGACACTTGGCAGGTGAGTGGGTGGCTGGGACGAAAGAATCCTGCCCTAGGCCATGAAGCTCCTCCATGCAGCATGCTTGGGTATAGAGGTCGTTTCTTCACCCATGCCCCTTCCCACTCCCTATGCAATGCCAGGTAAAGAGCTTACATGCAATGGAGCATACAACCCTGCACAGCTCCTCCTCCAGAGCCCTGCCTTGTGCAGTGGAATCACATTGGCCCTGACTTCCACAGCCAAGGATGAGAGGGTTGGATTTAGCTTCAAGGCACAACGTAGCCCATAATAATTGTGTGCTATGCTTTTTCACTTGCATTGGATATTTGAAGCTGTACGTGTCATCAGGTTTCATTGTTCTTTGTTCTAATTAGATTCTCTTCTCTCTTTTCCCTTTATTTTCTCTCTCATTGGCCATACCTTATGGGACGTCAACTAAAATACTTCCCAGATTTGTCGGCTCCATTAAGTGTTCATTTACTCAGTGATCCCCTTGGCTTGAAGAGAGATTTTATTTTTTGTCCTGCTGATGAGGTTCTGCCAAGAGGTTTCTTTCAGTTTTTCGATGAATTTCTGTCTGATCTTGTATTTCCACCTGATTTTGAGTTAGGGTTTTTTCTTTTGTATATTTAAACTTTGTTCTTTGGCTGATCCTGAATTTCTGCATGGGGTGAAATCCTGTTAGCCTTACTCAGATGTGTTATTCACTGAAGTTCATTTGGATTCATTGCCTGAGTAAAGTGAGCAGGATTTAGCTCTCAGCTTGTCCCATCAATGTATGTTGTTACTAAAAATAACATGGAGTTAACAGAGAAATGGGTCTTAACTTCAAAGCTGAATGTTTAAAATGCTATGTTTGTCCAGAAAAATAATTATTTAAATCACTTTACTGTGGAGCAGTTAAGTAAATTGACAGAATTTCTTTCAAGTTTACGGAAATTGGGGGAAAAAGGTCAGACACACTCTTTCTAGTGTAAAATCCCAGAGAGGTTCTGGGCCAAAATCTGCTTCCTCTCAGGCAGAGAAGTGAATTTTAGTTACACCCATGGGCCCATTCTTCCCTGGTCAAACTCCACTGACTTTAGAGCCTTCATGGTAGGTCGAAAAGACTGCAATTTCACAGGAATTATAACATTTTTTCCAGGTTCTTGTAACATTGCAGTCTCAAAAGTCACAACTCACAATTTCACCAAAAGCATCAGACTACAGAAAAGCCCAGCCTGGAAAGGAAACATAAAACTCATTTATTTTTCACCCCAATGGAGGCCAATGGAGCGCTGAATCTTTGCAGAGAATTGCCTTACTGATGCTGCTGCTCAGCCCAGCTCTCAAACTGCATCCAGGTCACCTGAGTCCCATCCCATAAACTGTTCTGGTCTAGTCTGCACAACCTTCCTGCTAGTTATTTTGAGAAGCAGATCGGGTTTGGGAAGCAGGAGGGAGGGAAGTATAAAATCCAGCTTTTGGCAGATTTGCCATATGGGGCAGAGTTCATGATAACACCCTGAGTCCCGTCATGGTTGCTACTGTTAACTTCCTGTCCAGCCCCCACTGCTTTGTCTCACCATGAGCCATTGATTCTTTAGGAGGCACAAAATCAGAACAGTGGCAGGAAAGTGATGGGGCCTTTGCTGGCTCTAGACCTGGAGAGACTGGAGCTGCCGCGTCACTTGGGCCATGGGCTCTGCCTGTTACTCAGCGAGTGCATTTGTGGTTTTTCTGTTGAAAGCAGCCAGCTGAGGGGTAGAGGAGGAGGTGCTTATAAGGTCTTTTATGTTGTATAGAGAAGGCCTGTGAGGGGGGCTTTGTTATTGGTATTATGATAGCACCTAGAGGCCCTACCTGAGATCAGGATGACATTGTGCTGGGTGCGGTACCGACACATGAAAGACAGCCATGACTTCAATGAAATTCCAGTCTCAATAGCCAAGGCAGGCAACAGGAAGGTGGGGAAATGGCGACACACAGCGAAGAAGTGACTTGCCCAAGGTTGCACAACAGGTCAGTGACAGAGCCAGGAGCAGAAACCACGGCCCTCACTGGTGCCCTGGGCATTAGACTCTGCTGCTTCTTGCTGCTTGTTTCTTCACTTAAACCTCAAATGCCAAGTCTTGAGTTTTTCTAAGTGGCATCTTGTTTTTCAGAGGCCTTTGTGGGTGACTTGGGGATGAGCACTGGAACTCTCTCCCGCCTTCATTGCAGCAGCTGTGTTGATTTACTTTGGGGTGACAGTGGAACTGGCGACAACAAGCAAACAGAACCCAAGCATTTTAAGCAGTTTGATTCAAAATCGCCTCCCCCTCACTGAATGGAGTTTCATCTCCATGGCATGTGTGGTGTCCTCATTCCACCGGTTCTTGCCTGAGATCCTTCCAGGCATGGGCCAATCTGAACTTCAGGGGTATGTCTGCACTGTAAACCTAGGCTCAGACTCAGGTTTGAGCCCCAAAACCCCCTCTGTCCACACAGAAACCAGTGACTCAGGCCAGGAACTTCGCTGGACTTGGGCCCACGGACCCTACTGGGAGGGTGCGTCAGAGCCCAAGTCTTGCTTAGATCTGATCCAAGCCCTGTCATTTTGCAGTGTGGACACAGGTCATGCTGCAGACCTGTGGCAGAAGGTCTGCTTAGTGCTGTATGGACTTCAGCACAGTTGTGAGTGCTGGGTTCAGCAATTGGAAACGCAGGTTTACAGTGCAGTGTGGACAACAGAGCATGGGTTGGAAACATCTGAGACCCCAAACCGGGTCCCCCAGACCAGTGCAGTGGTGACGTCCCCCTAGTGTCAAGAAAACAAGCAGAAAAAATACTTTCTTTTGCACATGGCATGGGAAATGTACAGAGACCAAGCAGCATACTGAAGGCCCCACAGACCCTCATACAGAGAACCCAGGCCCAAACTACAGTCCCATATTGCCTGGTCTGTTACTGAGAATAGCAGAGCTTCAAAAAATCAAACCTCTTGTAGAAACCAGGACCAGGAATGTTTTGCTCAGGTAACCTCTGACCCTTGGCACATGCCAGGCCTTTTAAAGGTGAGTGTGGGGCAGGCTCCTTGAGTACAGGGCCCTATCCAGTCTGCAGCATGCCCTGGAGGCAGCACTGAAGGAGTGAAGACATTTCTATATACCACTGGATTGGCCATCCACCAGCTGAAATGTGAAACCCTTTAGTTAACACTTTTCTCAGTGCCCCTTCCCCACCTCCACCCCCTGCGTGAGCTGCTGGCAAACTTGTTAATCAAACTGGAACCTGAGTGAGCCCTTAACAGGGGATTTTTGCAGCAGCCAGGTAGGCGAAAGCCTCACACTGCTGGGGAGGTTCCCCTGTCTGGTGCTTGGCAGGACCTGCATCTGCATCCCGAGGAGTACAGTAATTTGTCGGTAAACAGGAGGGGCTACTTGGGGACTCTCTTCCCCCCTTAACCAGCTCTGTTGAAAGCTGTTTCTCCTCCCTGGACATGAGAAAGGGGCATGAACAGTTATTGTTGCTGCCCCGCTGCTTCTCTGCCTCTTCTGGTGAGGACCGACTTCCAAGAAACCGTGGGAACAGCTGAGCATGGTAAACAAGAGGAGAAATAATTGTCTGGTATCTTGATGGTTTGCTGAGCACTAGAGGGAGAAAATATATTTTTCAAGCTTCTCAGCTTCAACAATGACTTTCCTCTAAACTGCCACTGTGCTTCAAGTGTTGCACAATACCTCCGAAATGTCATTCTCAGGGTGTGGGAATAGCCCCCATTCAGCACTGTGAGGGTTTACACCAACTGAGATCATCAGGAGTTTACCACTGCATGAAGCAGCGATAAGTCCTGATTAGTTCAATTAGTGCCAACTTTGGCTTACCCTTTTCTCTGCTGAGTGGTTACCCAGTGGTTAGAGCGCTAGCTGGGGACTTAGGAGACCTGGGTTCAATTCCCTTCTCCATCATAAACTTTCTGTTTGGCCTTGGGCAAGTCACTTACACTCTCTGGGCCCCAGCTCCCCATCTGTACATTTGGGATAACTGCCCTCCCTTGCCTTCCAGGGGTGTTGTGAGGACAAATTCATTAACGAGGGTGAAACAGTCAGATATCCAGGGCTATGTAAGTATCTAAACTAAGCAGTCAGCATAGGGATAGCTGCACCAAGGGCTGACCATTACTTGCTGAATTGAAGCTAAAAGCATGGGCTGCAGCAGCTTGAGCTAGAAAGTCAAGGCTCTCAGCCTGGCGTATAACACACTCACCAGTGGGTTACGCAGCATATTTAGGGACACTGTGAAAGTAATTGTTACCCATCAGACTAATTCTCTGACAATCCAGGAGGTTGTAATTGGGAGCAATGGGATGACCCTGAGCAAAGGAAAACATAGGTTGAATATGAAGATGACCTTCTTGATGGTAAGACCTATTGATCTGTGGAACAGTTTCCCAAAGGAAGGGGTTGGATTCTCCACTTTACATCTGTGAATGCTGGTTGGAATGATGTACAAGTGGGAAGTCAGGAGTCAGTGGGTGCCTGTGATTCTTTTATGGATTAAAGTGCTGCTGTCTGCTACATTTTTTGCATGGAGAATTTGATCAGTCTGGTTTAATTATGCAGAAAATAATCCAAGTAAAATAAATCCATTAGTAAATAGGAAACCAATGTAATGAATAAACTCAGGGGAGGGAACGGGCATCTAAATGTTTATCCAAAGTGGCAGGAACACGTGTAATTTCTTCTTGCAGGAAGTTTGAGTTGAAGGAGGTCTTTTTAATATCAGCTCATTCTGATGGCCATGGAACCTCAATGCTGAATTCCAGACAGTGTGCGGTGGCCCTACAGTGGCCTGTAGCTCTGTTCTATTAAGGCAATCATATTGCTAAGACTTTGTGTTGTTTGCAACAGTGCAACTAATTGGGTGTAGCTACCCTTGTGGCTAACAGCCCCAGTGCAGACAATGCTTAAGGTAGTATGGGTGCATGATGAATATGAATGGAGAAGATGAATCGACCCACATGTCTGAGATGAGTAACCGTGTGCAAATGCAAAGCAGACAAGCTGTTGATAATGTTAGGAGAACTCAACAAAGATGCTGGCCAGAGAACAGAATTCACATATGATTAAGAGATTTGTGGTCTGGGAAGCAGCTGCATTAAATGAAATAGAAGGCTGGAGGCAACAGAGGTGAGAGTTCTTTGAAAGATGTCATGTGTAAGAATGATTTTAAGACAAATGAAGAAGTCAGGATGACAGTAGGATGCGAAATCAGGGTACGGGATTGGCTACAATTGAGAAGATTACAGCATGGGATGCTGTAGAAGGCAAACAGGTGATAGGATGCCAAGAAAATAATGCAGACACGACCAAGGTCAGTCCAATGTAGAAGCCGACCACTGACTGATGGTTGGACATTGTATGGAGGGTATGACCAGGTTGGGCTTAATGGAGGAACAAGTGTGCAACTTATCTCCTTGGCTTACTAGTTCTCCAGTACTGTCTGCTTCCTGTTTTGTCCATCTGCAACACTTGCAGCCTATCTTCCTAACTTCCTCTATGTCTCTCATCCATGCCCTGCCCCTCGGATGTTTTAAGGTTTATATAAGCTATGGCAGCAGGAGTCCGAATCCAAACAGACCTAGTGAGGTTAATGTGACTGGGTCTCCCTTTTGAAAACCTCCCATCTGAGGTTTATTGAATGGTGACTAACGCTCCATAGCAGAGAACCAAGCTTCACTTCTTAGCCAAGTTTATAGGAAAACTTCTTCCTCCAGTGTCCCCTGCTACCATGTTGCAACCCTTAACAATAGTGGGCATGGAAATGGAGGGGAGAGGGAGAGGCTTGCAGGCAAAGTCATTCTGTCCTCCACTTTTTTTAGGTAGAAATAACACACTATACAATTTTACAGTAACTGTAAGAGACCTTCATTTTACTCAGTCTGGCATTACAGCTGTGAGACTGAATGAGTTTTCCAGGAATTGGATGAGTGCATTGTGGGTAGTTGTACATAGAAATGAACAAGAGTTAGTTGTAGAGGTTTGTGGCCTGATTCCTTGCCACCCTGGAAGTCAGAATGGTGGTGTTTGACACCTGCTTGACATAAGTGGAAATAACCACAGAGGAGCAAGACAGTAGGGAACTAGACCTAAGGGAGTAAGTTTGGGTGTTATGTTGTTTGCAGATAGCTGGTAGGCAAGTGACTTGGGGTTGGCGTGGATGCCTTAGCTGGTGATTACTTTTATTTTTGTTGACTGTGTTGAAAGGAATTACACTTGAGCCATCTTGATTTAAATTAATGAAGGACAAAAGTCTGTGAGAGGGAAGTGCTAGCTGTACTACTAACCAAAAACTTCAATTTATAAGGTCCAGGTATAGATACTGCAGTGCTGGAAAACATTGCATTCACAATTAGTATTATTTTTAACCTCTGTTTCACTTCCTCCATCATAGTCCATAAGTCTTGCTGCCAATAGAGCTAACTGAATGGAAATCTGTGTTAGAAATTAAACATTCAAAACACATGCTTGCCACCACAAAATAACCATTATCCTTAATGGGAATTATATGTGCATATTGAGTGAAGAATTCATCCTTTTGCTTTCAATTCCATATCATGTAGAAGTACCAAATCAACTCGTAAGAGTGTGTGTTTTGTTTTCATCATCCTGAAGCAGAAAACAATCAAATCATAATTAAGAAGAAATAATTATCAGTCTATCCTTCTTTCTTTTCTTCTCCTTTTAGTATTCCAGTAAATGGTTATGCACACAGAGTCAAAGAGCCAGAGTCAGTGATAAGCAGTATATTGTGGCCAAACTCCAGTATTTAATCTTGCAGCAGTTCCATCTAGATCTCTGGCAAGCTCACAAAATAGTTGATATGATGACTCTATAATTACCTCATTTTGTAAACATGCACTATTTAGCCGATAGCGCAAAATGCTCCTTCAGAGCTGTTACAGTTCATCAAGTAAATACTTATTTGGGCACATCGTCTGAAAAATGTGTATTATTTACCTAATAGACTGAGATCTCATGTCAATCCTCAGTATGGAGCTAATTCATTGTTATTACGGGGCTAGATTGTGGCTTTAAGCCAATGCCTGAATTGACTGGAGAAATCAGATGCATCATGCCAATGGGACTTTTGAGAAGAGCATATACAATAGCAACATCTGCTATAATCTTTAATAGGGTACAGCATATGGTCTTTACACCAGCCCCATTCCACTTTCTGGTGGAGAGGGCCATGGTTCTACTCATCACTGAAACTGTGGTATTTCTAATGCCACAGTTGGCACTAGAATTCTCCTGGTTCTTGTGTGCAGAGAATCCGGTGGTTCTTCAAGTGCTGTACCTGTGGGTGCTCCACTTCAGGTGTCGGTGCGTCCCTGCACCGCTGATCGGAGAGTTTTGGTAGCAGCACCTGGTCAAGACATGTATGTGCAGTAGCTGCCTTGCAGTACCATTGGTGCTTCATCTAGCGCTCATGCGGCCTGACCCCCTCAGTTCCTTTTCAACTGTCCTCAGCTGCAGACAGCACTCCAACGGCAGTGTCAGAAAATAACATAGATTAGATTTTAAAATAGTTAAGTTTTAGTTCTACTAGTTAGATAGATCATCGCTAGTCTTAAATTTCCATTTAACCAATTAGACTTTCCCTGTTAAAAAAACAAACAAACAAAAAAACACAAAACTCAGAGAATCCCCTCCGTTTCTCTATCTAGTTGTACAAAAGTTGACAATGAAAATGCCAGGCTCGCCTGGATTTAAAAGATATACTTTGTGCAAGGATTCTATGCCTGTCTCTATTGGACACTCGCAGTGCTTCCGTTACTTAGGGGAGGCATACATTCTTCAAAAATGTGCCCATTGCAGCAACCTCAAAACCAAAGCGAGGAGTGATAGGGTTCTCAGACTTAAAATGATCCTTATGGAAAAATCCCTAATGCCACTGTTTGACTCTGGAAAAACCCCAATGAGGGACTTTCTGGGTGCCTCCTCCCTGGACAGAGCAAGTATCCTTTCCTCCAGAAAAATCAAGGAAGAATGAAATATCTCCTGCACATGGGGAACAGATAAAGAGAAAGTGGTCTCTGGCGAGATCACTACTCTTGGTGATGGCCAGCAGGGTGAGCACATTCGATAATCTAGGCACCTCCATCACTGTCCATACTGGGACCGTGGCTGGCAGGGCAAGGAGTTGAGTAGCAGACACAAATCAGCCTTCTCCTCCGTGGCACCGAATACTCCCAGGAAGAACACTGTGCTGACAGCATCACTGAGATGGAGATGCCACCTCCATCGGTGCTGACATATATGGAGTAGTTGCCTGAACAAGCTAAAACAGCAACATCGGCACCGACCAAGGTCACTCACAAAAGAGCGGCACTGACCAGATTGAGCACCAAGGCATCTGCACATAAAAGCATGGCACCGACGTCCGCAGTATTGCGCTCCTTCACTCAACCAGCAGACATGGCAGTATATTCCGCCATAGTCTCCTGTAGTCGGCACTGATGGTTCCCCAGTGCCAACAGCACCGAGACAGCAGGACTCACCATCTGCTCCTCAATTTTTCCCCGATAACGAAGATGACCTGGAGGAGGGAGTCTTCTACTCCAGACACTCATCCCCCTCAGGCACTGAAACACTGATGTCACACACAAATGCCAGGATTTTTCTTCATAGAGACATGCTTCCATGGCTAGCTAACCCATGGATGTGCCTCTGCCATGCCATTCCCGATGCAATGGGAACATTGGGACCCAAAGGTGGCCTACAGATCTCAATTCCAAAGGCCTCACACCCTGCAAAGAAGACAGATATGCTCCCCAAGGAGATGACTACAGAACCCTCAGATACATCTGAGGATACAGCAGAGGAACTGGATGATTCCAATACCCAGGACTTCTCACCAGCCCACAATTCAGTATCTCCAGATGAGGTGGTAATGCCCCCTTCGCCCACCGTCACAGATGATTCAAAACAATTTCAAGACTTATTAAATCATGTGGCACAGAGCCAGAACATCCTTCTTGAAGAGGTGGCAGAAAACCAACACCAGCTCTGGTGGGGGAAAGGGTTCTACTCCCACTACTTCTTGACTCAACCCTCCTCCCAAAAAAATCCCAAAACAAACCAACAACGGAGGATGGAGACTTATTTTAGATCTCAGAAGACTCAACAAATTTGTATGTACCCACAAATTCAGAATGGTCATGCTGATGTCAATAATTCTGGCACTGGAAGAAGGGGACTGGTTTCCAGCCCTTGACCTACAGATGCATTTTCATATCACTATACACCCCAAACATAGCCGATTCCTATGGTTCACAGTAGAGAGAGACCACTTCCAATACAGGGTGTTACCATTAGGATTCTTGACGGCTCCAAGAGTCTTCACCAAAACCCTGGCCATAGTAGCAGCACACCTATGCAGACAGGGAATTATGATATTCCCATACTTGGACAATTGTCTATTGAAGGGTTGCTCTCAAGCAGAAGCAATAAACATCACACAGCAGACTATGACACTTCCATACCCAAGGGTTACAAATAAATGAGAAGAAATCTATTCTAGTTCTGGTTCAACTACTAGAATTCATTGGAGCTTACCTAGACTTGATAGAAGCCAAAGTTTCATTTCCAATGGCCAGATTCTCCACAATGACCACTCTTATATCAGTAGACACAAACAGCCCAATGGTCTCTGCACACACTTGCCTACAACTATTAGGACACATGGTGGCCTCTACCTTTGTGGTCAAACACGTACAACTATACATGCGCAGTCTCCAGGGTTCGCTGAGCACAGTCTACATACCACGCAAGCACAGTTTAAACAGATTCCTGTCACTGCAACCAAAAGTTGTACAATCACTACAATGGTGGATAAGCCCACACAATGTGTGTGAAGGGGTTCCGTTTCACCAAGATCCAGCATTCATCCTGATCACTACAGATGCCTCACTGATCAGATGGGGTGCACATTTGAACCAATGCACAATCCAAGGGAAATGGTCTCCTGCGGAGTCTTTATTACACATCAACGTACTTGAACTACAAGCAGTTCAAAACACGTGCCAACATTTCCTACCGATGATAAGAAACAAATTGGTAAGAATAATGACAGACCATGTAGCCTGTATGTTCTACATAAACAGTCTGGGAGGAGATTGCTATCATTCCCTATGCACAGAAGCCATAAAATTATGGAACTGGTGCATTATCCACAATATTACCATTGTTGTGTCATACCGGGCCAAGAGAACACGATGGCAGACATGTTGAGCAGACAGTTTTCCCAAGAACATAAATGAGAACTGAACAACAACATAGCACAGCTCATATTTTGCATGTGGGGGGTCACCGCACATCGATCTGTTTGCAGCATCACAAAACCACAAATTCCAAGGTTTTGCTCATGAGTAGGACTAGGACCACAATCCTAGGAGATGCCTTTGTCATCCGATGGAACGCGCCCCTCCTGTATGGGTTCCCATCAATACCGTTAATATCCAGAGTGATACACAAGATACAGATTAACAGAGCCAGGATCATACTGATAGCTCCAACATGGTCCAGACAGATGTGGTTTCCATAGCTGAACCACCTGGTACTTTGAACCCCATACACCCTTCCTCTCCATCGGGATTTTCTCACTCAGGACGAGGGTCAAGTTCTTCACCTGAATCTGGGAAAACTCCACCTGAAAGCATGGTTCCTATATGGCTCCATCATGACGAACTAACCTGTTTGGAAGAGATTAAAAAGGTGTTGCTAACCAACAGGAAACTTACCACACGTACCACTGACCTCCATAAGTGGAAGAGGTTCTCCTTGTGGTGTCACAACAGCCACATACCAGCACTTACAGCGCTGATAAATTCTATTTTGGAGTACATATTACACTTGAAACACTTGGGTTTATCTATTAGTTCACTTAGAGTACACCTCACAGCCATAGCTACTTTCTGCCACAAGGTAGATGGTTTTTCAGCCTTCCTGCACCCGATTATGAAATGCTTCCTTGCAGGCATTCAGAACATGTACCCTGAAGTCCACAACCCTATACCAGCACGGGACCTAAACCTAGTCCTCAGAGGCCTTACCAGAGCCCCTTTCGAACACTTGCTACCTGTTCTCTACTACATTTATCAATGAAGGTAGCATTCCTGGTTGCTATCACCTCAGCATGTAGAGTGGTGAAATTGGGGCCCTCATGGCCCATCCTCCGTACATCATATTCTTTAAAGACACAGTGACTATGCGACCACACCCAAAATTCGTACCGAAGGTACTTTCATCATTCCATCTCAATCAACCTATCCTACACAGGAATCTATCCTGCACACTCTAGATGTTAGAAGAGCACCAGCATTCTAACTAGATTGAACAAAACCTTTCCGTAAGTCACCAAGACTCTTCATTTTCACCACTGAACGATCAAAGGGGGGCAGCCATTTTGAAACAAAGACTATTGAAATAGATTTCAAATTGCATCGATTTATGTTACCAACACCAAAATATAGAACCCTCGACAGGGATCAGAACCTATTCAATGAAATCAGTTTCTCCCTCGACTGCATTCTTACATAACGTTCCAATCAGAGAAATATGCTAATCTGCCACTGGCTTCCATTCACATGTTCACAAACCACTATGCAATAAATCAGAGATCAGAGGCTGATATGATACTTGCCCTTATGGTACTAGCTTCAATTGTACAGCCAACTCTGAAACCCACCCTTCCATAATGGGGTACTGCTCTACAATCACCTGAAGTGGAGCACCAACAGGGACAGCGCTCGAAGAAAAAGAAGAGAAGGTTACTCACCTTGTGCAGTAGCTGAAGTTCTTTGAAATGTGTGTCCCTGTGGGTGCTCAACTACCTGTCCTCCTCCCCTCTACTTTGGATTTCGCAGAAAGGACTTTACAATAGAGAAGGAACCGAGAGGGTTGGGACACACGGGCATTAGATGAAGCGCCAGTGGTACCACGAGACAGCTATTGTGCATGTGCGTCCCAACCAGGCACTTCTACCAAAAATCTCCCATCAGTGGCACAGGAATGGACCAATACCTGAAGTGGAGCACTCACAGGGACACACATCTCAAAGAACCTCAGGTACTGCATAAGGTGAGTAACCGTCTCTTCAGGTGTGAAGAGAGGAAGTCTCCTTGGGTGCTTCCTTTCCCTGGCTCTGTGTGACCCACAAGACTAAGCACAGTCTAGCCCATGATGTGTATATTAAACCGTTAGGAAAACCATCCCTGCACCTGATTCTGCCCTTCCTTACACCTGTCCAGCTGCATTGACCTCAGGGGGGGTTGCATGGGTCTCACTGAGGGGTGTCTGTGTGTGAGAGAGAGAGAGACGTGCTTGAAGTAGTGATGATTTACAGCGGCTGTTTTATTTTTCACAGCTCTAAGAGGACTTGTTTTTTATTAGGGATTATAGCACCCTTCAGGATTTCATTTGAGCAAACACTGATTTTGAGTAATAGTGCAAAAAATATCTGAACCTATTAGCTTCTATTGTCTTGCAGTCATAGTACTGAAAAATGTCCAAATTATTTTGAAAACTAGTAGAAAATTAGACTTGCACTGAGAGTGTTGTATGGAAATTTTAAACCTGGACACATTTCTATGATTGAGTTGTAAAGGATTTGAAAGGAGATGTGTATAATAAAAACACTGAAAGGCCTTTAATGCGGCTGTACTAGTTTGGGTGCTATTTAATACAGCAGGGATGCAAGTATGACTCCTTTCCAGTCTGGAATAAAAGTGACTACAGGAGCACAAATAACTGATTTTTTTGGTTTGGTCACCAAAACAAAAAACAAAAAAAACAAAAAATTGTGTTGGGTCAACCAGCAATGACAATTTTGGAATTTTTTTTTCCTTGACAAAATGAACCCACCCTCTCCCCCCCCAAATAATTTTGGATTGAATGAAAAAGATTGTTTGACCTAGGACAAAATGTTTAATTTGGGTATTTTTAATCTTTGTTCTAGTTAAATCTTTGAGTTTCATAACAAAGCATATTTCAAAACAAAAAGTCAAAATACTTCATTTAGAAAATGTTGAACCAAAACATTTTGAATATTTAGGATTCCCCCCTTTTGTTTTTCCAGCCAAAATTATTCACCAATTTCAACCCGAATTCACAGTTTCAGTCGACTCCAAACTGCATTTTTTGGCGCACAAACTATTTGCTAAAGATATTTCACCCAGTTCTAACAGTTCTAAGAGGGGGATTTTTAAATGTTTTTAAAAGAAATGCTTATCTGGAGTTCTATGATCATAGAATCATTGGTCTAGAAGGCACCTTGAGATGTCCTCTAGGTGCCCTGCACTCAAGGCATGACTAAGTATTATCTTGGCCATCCCTGACAGGTGTTTGTCTAAACTGCTCTTAAAAGTCTCCAATGATGGAGATTCCACTACCTCCCATGGCAATTTATTCCAGTGCTTAACCACCCTGACAGGAACTTTTTCCTAATGTCTAATATAAACTGCATTTGCTGCAGTTTAAGCCTATTGCTTCTTGTCCTATCCTCAGAGGTTAAGAAGAACATTTTTTCTTCCTCCTCCTTGGAACAACTTTTTATATACTTGAAAACTATTATCCTGTTCCCCCTCAATCTTCTCTTCTCCAGACTAAACAAACCAATTTTTTAATCTTCCCTTATAGGTCATGTTTTCTTGATCATTTTTGTTTCTCTTCTCTTGACTTTCTCCAGTTTGTCCACATCTTTCCTGAAATGTGGCACCCAGAACTAGACACAATATTCCAGTTGAGGTGTAATCAGTATGGAGTAGGGCGGAAGAATTACTTCATGTGTCTTGCTTAAAACACTTCTGCTAATACATCCCAGAATGTGTTTGCTTTTGACTTATATTTAGCTTGTGATCCATCATGACCCCCAGATCCCTTTCCGCAGAACTCCTTCCTAGGCAGTCATTTCCCATTTTGTATGTGTGAAGCTGATTGTTCCTTCCTAAATGGAGTACTTTGCATTTGTCCTTATTGAATCCCATTCTATTTACTTCAGACCATTTCTTCAGTTTGTCCAGATCATTTTGAATTTTAATCCTATTCTCCAGAGCACTTGCAACCCCTCCCAGCTTGGTATCCTTCACAAACTTTCTAAGGGTACTCTCTATGCTATTATCTAAATAGTAGATGAAGATACTGAACAGAATTGGCCCAGAACTGACCCCTGCAGGACTCCACTTGATATGCCTTGCCAGCTTGAGTCCACTGATAACTACTCTCTGGAATGAAGAATGAATAGCAAGAGGTAGAATTCAGAACATATACAGGAATGTTATCTCAATGAGGCACGGTAACAAATTGTTGTTTTTTTCATGTTGCATCATGTAAAGATATCAAATACACTCAATATACATTGTAAGAGTCCACAGTGACCCTGAGGATGGCTATTCCATGAGAAGTGGAGGGAATAAGGGATTCATATTGCTGCTTAAACGGTTCAGGGTGATGATGCATGAGAGGGAAAAAATCCAGATTAACTTTCAGGTGCCAGTTTGTTTGCCCGGCTGGTTGTCATAAAAAGCTATTTCATTAGTTGGAAAATGAGCATGTTTGATATGGAAATTATTGAATGACAATAAACCTGAAACCCCACAATAGGGAATGTGAAGGGTACTACACAGCAAGACAACTTCTTGCTATAGCATTCCCTGGAAGAGAAAACTCAGCACTATGTTCAAAGATAGAAGCTAGTTTTGGGGCTCCCACTACAGAAAGGATGTGGACAAATTGGAGAGAGTCCAGCAGAGGGCAACAAAAACAATTAGGGGGCTGGAGAACATGACTTATGAGGAGAAGCTGAGAGAACTGGGCTTGTCTAGTCTGCAGAAGAGGAGGCGGGGGATTTGATTAGCAGACTTCAACTACCTGAAGGGGGGTTCCAAAGTGGATGGAGCTCGACTGTTCTCAGTGGTGGCAGATGACAGAACAAGGAGCAATGGTCTCAAGTTGCGGTGGGGGAGGTCTAGGTTGGCTATTAGGAAAAACTATTTCACTAGGAGGGTGGTGAAGCACTGGAATGGGTTATCTGCGGGGGTGGTGAAATCTCCATCCTTAGAGGTTTTTAAGGCCCAGCTTGACAAAGCCCTGGCTGGGGTGATTTGTTATACCAATAAAAACTAGCAGAATCTTATTAAAGGGGACAAGACATTTGTCACATTTATTGTAAATACCATAATAAAATAAAAGATAACAGCAAACAATGTTGTTTGGCTACTTATTCCTATGATTACTTATATATATATA
>NC_133769.1:27666885-27672358 GCF_003597395.2 Chelonoidis abingdonii
AGTCCGGGTCAGGTGCACCTGATGCTCCTGGAGGCTGGCAGCAGAACCAGAGACTCAAAGTCCTCAGTCTTCAGAGTCCGTTTTTTTGGAATTTTTCCCTATGTTAGTTCATGGGAGTTGTTTCATTCTGCTGTTGCTAGATCAATCAGCAGGTGGCTGGCTCCATTCTGTCAGATGTTTGTTAGATGTTTGGGGTGGATTCCAGTTCGCCCTCTGGGGGTCATCTGGTTGATTCCACTTGACACCTTCTTCGGCCGACACTGAGTTTTTCAGGCTCGTAACTCCCTAACCATTCATTCATTGTTTAAACTAGGCAGTCATTCACATACACTCTTTATCTTAATCCCATCTATTTCACTGTCTCTTTAACTTTTGGGGTGTTACCAATTTATGTGAGACTCCCTCTCTTTTATCATTCAAAAATAAAGTGAGATGAAAACTTACAGAGGGTGGGGTTCTCTATCTATGTTCTATAACAGCTACTGTTTTGGCTTACAGCGGCCGTTACAAAGTAAAGTAGTGACTACAAAGTGTCACTTAGAGAAGGGGCACTTAGAGTCTATTAACGTTTAAAAAGTTTTATACAAAGTATTTCTTTGAGCAGGCTTCACAGAGACACAGCTGGTGGCTTGCAGGTTAGAGGCTAAATCTCGGGAATCACATTTATTTCTAATATAAACCTTTAGTTATAAAGTATCAATTAACAATAAATCATTTTTAACAATAAATCATTTCTCTCATAAACCATGTTTAATATAAACCTTCTTTAATATCCCTACAGATTTAGTTGGGGTTGGTCCTGCTTTGAGCAGGGGATTGGACTATATGACCTCCTGAGGTCTCTTCCAACCCTAATCTTCTATGATTCTATGATAGAAGCCCATGACTTAAACTAAAGAGATATAACTGTCCTTCCTGGATAATTCTCATTGTTTTTGAAAGTCTAACTGCTACAGTGATAATCACTTAAGAAATTCTATCTAATGCTTCTGTTACAGTAATATGCGAGCACCTCCCAATTTTTATTAGCACTACACCTCTATAAGATAGGGCAGTACTGTTCTCATTTGACAGATGGGGAACTGAGGCACAGAAAGACTAAGTGACTTGCCCAGGGTCACACAGGGAATCTGTAGTATAGCAACAAATTGAACCCAGCCCCCTGCCCCCCCGAGTCCTAGGGTAACACTTTGACCACTGGACAATCCTGCCTCTGTAGTTTGGGTAGATTAGTGAGGCAAGAATAAACAGACATTTCTCTGAAAACTATAGAAGGTTCAGATAGTGAGTTGAAAGGAAATAGGGTTTAGCTCAGAGGCCTTGATGCCAAAGTGTTGGGCTCAGTGTGATTATATATTTCTGCTTCTAACTCACATGATGGTGACCCAAAAGTGGAGTATCAGAGATGCAGGTGGTGAGGAAAGATTCTTATTTTCAAGCCTTGCATAATTTCATCTAAATCAAGGTGAGGACTGAAGGGGTTATCAGAATTCCTATCCTATGTCACTTATCACTGAGAATAGAATGAATGATGTGCATTTGACAAACAGCCCTGTTATCTTCTTGTAAATTACATTGTGTAGCAACTCTCATAGCAATACAAGATGTTGATACATTTTAATAGGATGATTTAATGCTCATTAGGTTGTTTCATTTCTTAATCTGGTGGTACGGTAGTATGGAAAGGAAGATGTACATGTGATAAAATACTGAACTTAAAGTTGGGAGGTTGATTTTATACAAATCATGTGAAAATGAGTCATTTGAGATATTTATTTATAATAATAATTTATTTATTAGCTACTCTCCTCCCATGCCAGGATTGCCCAACCTCAGACTGGCATCTGGTGCTGTCACCATTTGTATTGTCTATTTCCATATACTGAGGACCTTGCAGGCAGGAAATACTTGTTCTGAGTATTAAACTCTGACCTTGGAAATCTGAGCCATAGTTTTGTCCCCTTGAAGGTCTCCATAAACTCTCCAATCTCTGATTCCCTTGCTTCAAGTCATCTCCAGCAGGGAGGGCTAAATACCCTCTATTCATAGTTCATAATGATACTCCTGATTGACGAGCTGGGATCACTGTAGCATGAGCTGGGACTAACACAAATCGTTCTAGTTGGTATAAAGAGCAAAAGATGAAGTCCAGAGAAAAAAGCTCAGAGGTTTCCTTTAAATTCTTTCATCGGGGGGCGAGTGTGTCAGGATTTGCCCTCCCATAGGAGAGGCTGAGGGTTCCACCTGCTAAAATTATTGTGCAGAGTTGATATAGTGGTGGTGTAAAAATTTGGAATGTGGCTGCAGAGGTTAAAGGGGTCACACTGCATATTAGAAACCTGAATTGCAGGGTCCATGTTTGCGGCAGGCTGCAGTGATCAGCTGTGTAGCGAGGCGACAACTCACCCATGCGGTGCCTCCTGCTGGTTGTCCAGGAATTAGCTCGCCAGCCTCCAGAGGGCCCTCTGCAGCCAGTGTCTTGCCTTGCCGCTGGCCCCTTGTGTCCCTTGTGGACCCCAGTGCCCCTTCTCTCAGGGTTCTGCCCCCTGCAGTACCCCGCAGTCTTGCTGGGTCTCCCCTCCCCAGGGAACCCCCAATCCCCTATCCCCACCTCACCTCAGTCTTTGGTAACTGCCAGTCACCATCTAGCCCCCGCTCACTGGGGCGGACTGCAGTATAATTGCCACTCATCATCGGCAAGGAGGGTTTGGACTTGCTGCCTTTGCCTGCCCTGGACTGCACCTCTGCAACCCCAATACCTTTCCCGGCCTTTACCAATACCTGCAGCCTGGGGGTTTTCCAGGCTGGAGCTCCCCCAGCTCCTCTAGCCTTCCCCCAGCCCTGCTCCACTTTAGGTACCTTGCTCTGCTCCCAAGCAGCAAGGCCTATCCCTCTCAACATCTAGAGAGAGACTCCCTGAGTTCCTGGCTCCCAACCTTTTATAGGGCCAGCTATGGCCTGATTGGGGCATGGCCCCAACTGTGGCTGCCTTCCCCAATCAGCCTAGGCTTTTCCTTCAGCCCCAGCCCTCTCCCAGGGCTGGCCTTAACCCTATCAGGGCCAGAGTGGGTGACTACCCTGCTACAAGCTGGCTCTAGTTTCTGTTGTATTAGTCATGTAATTTTAAAATAAGAATAATGTAGTTACTTTATACAAGCAATTGTTGCTTTCATGTGAAGAATGCCACACCCATGAATCTCTGCAGAACTGGAGGGAAGGGGATTCCACATGAAGGCCCTCTCCCTTAGCAACTCTGCCCACCTTCTCCACCCTCAGCTTTCTGTAGCCCTACCAGGGGCTTCTCTGATTTCAGCTGGGCCCATAGTGTTCCCCCTACGCCCAATGGGCAGGAGATATTTCCATACCTCCAAAGGGAAACTGCACACGTTACTGGAGCCTCTGTCTGTCACAACTGTACCTTATGACTTTGCCATTCCAGTTTATAGAAGAATGCCTGATGGAGACCCCAGGTGCCCCTGCCTTATCTCCCCTGTCCCACCTTCTTACAGTCCAAAGAGTCATGGAGATCCAGGTGAGGCAGCATTCTCCAGCCATATCTGTGCATCCCCATTACAGGTTTTGCAAGTACCGGCTTCCCTCGCACATTTTCTCCTTTGGTCGGTGTACCCATAATTTATTATTCATTTGGATCAATATATTTGTTTTTTTTTGGTGGTAACTTGTAATGCACTGGAAATATCAAGATTGACTTCAAGGCAGCACATAAATCGAATGTATTTTGAAACAAGTGTGCAATTTAATTTTTTTCTAGTTATTGGCTGTTGCCCAATTTACTATAGTCCCAATATGCATTATTATTTAGGATGGTACCCAGTAAATTAGTGATGTGACAATTAATTGAAAATGTTAAAATGTCAAAATTTTAACAATGTACAACTGTCTTCTTAGAGATGGGATTGACTGCTGTCAATTTAAAAAGTTATATATTTAGGACAGCTTTTTGTATGATCGCAGTCTCTAATCTAGATTTGGTCTCATCCTCAGTAGTAAGAATCTTCCACTTTGGCGCTTCTGTCCATTCGAAATGGGGAACAAACCATGCATCTATTGGATGAGCTGTCTTCAGACATGGATACATTAGATGACCTGCTCCTACTTGGGGGTGAATTGCTTGTGCCATGGAGTAGGTGTTTGGCAAGAGGCTAGATGGCATTTCAGAGCATTTTCTGAAGCATGGGCAGCAACACTACTCTGAAGGCCGGTCTACACTAGGGGAGGGGATCGATCTAAGATACGCAACTTCAGCTACGTGAATAACGTAGCTGAAGTCAAAGTATCTTAGGTTGATTTACCTACCGTCCTCATGGCGCGGGATCGATGTTTGCGGCTCCCCTTGTCGACTCCGCTATGCCATTTGCGTTGGTAGAGTTCCTGAGTCGACAGGAGTGCATTCGGGGATCGATATATCATGTCTAGATGAGACGCAATGTATTGATCCCTGAGAAATCGATTGCTACCCGCCGATACTGGTAGCAAAGACGTAGCCTGAGAACAAGGACAGTTCATTCATGGCAGACTGGACAGACATGAATGCTGCTATTGCCTTGAAAGCTTCCATGTTCGTTGTGCACTGTTCCAGCTTTACCTAGGACACAGTGCAATGAACTATCCCTCTCCCCTTCACAGTAATGCATTTAGTGAAAGTCACAAGTTTTAGTTCATGAGCTTTCTTCCCCATGCAATCTGGTTTGCTCACAATGGCTTGAATGTGCCCATTAAACTCTGTGAATGAAGGAGGAGCCTGAAGCAAGAGGTTGAATTTGATGAACGTCTAAGCCAGCAGGAAATGTACAGTTTTGTGACAGCACGATCCAGCTGTGGTGCAGCATGAGTTCATTCCAAATGGGATTCGTTTTGGGAGAAGAAGGGCAGTAGCAAGCCAGAAGCTCTATTGAGAGTTAGGCCAGAGAAAGGAGGAGAAAGGAGAGTGGAGGGATAGGAATAAATCAGAACAGCTGCAACACAGTGCTTTTGAGAGGTTTTCAGGGAGATCAGAAAGCATCTGAAAGAGCAGGGGAAAGGACAACCCAGAAACAAAGCATAACATTTGAGATGCTTTTCCTTCCTGTCCGCACAAAATGATTCTGAGATGGAGAGACATGGGAGAGCGTGGACACTAATTTATTATGACAAATGATGCATTGCGGTTTGTTTTTCCCAGAGAACTAATCGGATATAGATTTCTGCGCAGAATTCTGCAGACTTCTTTTCTAGGTGGGTTTACCATCCCATCACATGTTGTTCAGATAGGATCATATGACCTTGTGGAAAAACAGCCTCACTCTGTGGCTGTAGTCACAAACATGTTCTGTTTCACACAAGCAGGGCTGGCTCCAAGCCACAGCGTGCCAAGCGCGTGCTTGAGATGGCATGCCGCGGGTGGCGCTCTGCCGGTTGCCGGGAGGGCAGCAGGGGGCTCTGGTGGACCTGCCGCAGGCATGCCTGTGGAGGG
>NC_133769.1:27672782-27693777 GCF_003597395.2 Chelonoidis abingdonii
GGGGTTGTGGTGAACCACTTGACTAGCGGGTTTCTTGCCCTGGGTTACTTCCCTCTCATACCCGTCACAGCTTCGTGAAGGACTTCTCGCCTCTCTTCTAATAAGCCTGGTGCCCATTACTAAGGTTTTCGTTGGGGCTTCCAATCCCACCGCAGCAAACTCCTCCAACCTTCTTTATTTCCTCTCTGGACAACCTTCTCTTCTGCAATCTGCACTCTGCTCCATCCAACTTTACTCCTTCAACTACCAACCCGGTTGATGAAGGCAGGGTTTATCGCCCATGACTGGAGTCAGGTGGTCATAACTGAGTCAGGTGTCGTAAGTGAAAGTCAGGTGCTCTAATTGGCCACAGCTGTTCTAGTTATATTCTAAAGCAAACGTCTCCCTGTGGCAGGGAATAAGGTCCCCCCTGCTAACACTCTATTGGCCTGCCCCTGGCCATGCTGTAATCACACTCAGTAATATTTTAACTCAAGCTACGCCGTTTATTATCAAGCCACGTGCTTTGATGTGGGGCCCCTGGGTTGGGACCTGGAGTAGAGGGCGGGCCCAGGTCCCTCCCTCTCCACTCCCCTCCTCCAAGGACACTAGGGGAGTGATTAAGAACTGGTTCAGAGGCAAGCAATAGCGCCCTGAACCTACCCCAGAGAAGAGAAAGCGCGAGACCCAGCAGAACAGTACCAGCAATTTGCCACATGAGGCAGAAAGTATGAGATGTATTTTGAGCTTTGAACTTGCTGATTTGGAGGGGAGTATCCAAGTGTAACTTTAGCATCTTCATGGCCAATATGGAGTCTGCTCTGGTCAAGAAAAGGCACATGCAGGAACGCAACAGGGAAAGTCCCTTCCGCTCCAGGGGCATGTGTTCCAAACCTCCCAGAGGGAAAACATACACATCGGAAAAGTACAATGAATATAGGAAAGGGAAATGTTTATTTACAGGGCAGTGAAAGGAGAAAAACAACAGAGGGAAATATAAGGGGATCGGTAAAACAGGGTTGTATTCAACTTAATGCCCCACAGGCCTAGTGGTACCAGAATCTGAAAGGACAGACCCCGAGCAATGTGTCTGCACATTGAGTTCAGGAGTCCTGGGCAGAGTTCTAGTCCAGTGGTGAATTTTGAGTGCTCCGGATCATCTTCAGCACCAGTAAACTTCCCCCAACAAACCCCTCTGGTGCCCTCCTCTGTCGCTCTCTGCAAAGCCACACAGAGCAACAACCTCCCCATTTAACTAGCTAACAGCCTCCCTCCTGATTCCCAATGCAAAGTTACCAGCCCCAGTACTCACAGCCCCATGTAGATCTGGGCAGCAGTGATACTGGGTCTAGCTCCGGCCTGTCCTTCTCGGGCGATTCCTCCCTGGCACAGTGCTCCTCCTGGCTCCTGTCCTGGGCTGTCCCCAGTCAGCTGCTCTGTCTCTCCCAGGCTTCAGGCAGGTCTTGACTGCTTCACTCTGAGGGCCTGCTTGCTGCAGCCCTTCTGTCTGGAGCTCCAGACACACACACCCTGTCGCTTTCCCTTCTCTCTCTGCTCCCCCTCCCACCAATAGCACTTCCTTCTTCTGTAACAATCAGCACTTCCCCTCTTCGGGAAAAAGAGTTAAAGGGGCCATGTTCTGTAAACCCCAAAGGGGTTACACAAGGAATGTTATACATGGGCACATTCCCCCTATTTTCCTTCATTCTCCACCTCTCCTGCATGGGTAGTGTCATACAGCTGGCTACTAGACATATTTCATCCTCTTTCTGCCTGCAGATCATAATCCGATGGCCTCCAGCAGCCTCTGGAGTTTGAGGGCCTTCAACAGATCTAGGATTCTGATGTCTGTGCTGCCCCCTTAGATGCAGAAAGAGAAATGTTCGCTTACTCCATATAGGAAGTCAGATATTATCTGTCCATTCTCTGGGCGTGCTTTGATATCTTGTCCTGGACAACATGACCAGAGAAGAGCTCACCCAGCCCTTACCCTGACAATGAACTGGAGGAAGGGGTTGGCAATTACAAATATACTACTTATAAAGGTCCTTAAAATGCCAAACACATTTAATTGGCATTTTATTGTAAGTGCTAATTAAATCAGAGCAATGCAGTTGTGGGAATAGGTCGTTCTGAGACCTGTAGTATATTGCACCATATGGTGTGTATGTGGATTAGAAATCATTTGAAAACAGTGGGCCAAATAGAATGTAGATGGATATTGCACATGCACTGTAATTGCATTTCAGAATTCTATATTTCAGGGTGTTGCACTATTTTATAAATCTGTTACCAATTATATTCTTTTAAATCACAGCTGACTTTAAAGTAGAAAATGATGTCCCAAAGGGCGAGACTCTTTTATCAGTTACTCCTCTGTAAATTCAGAGTAACTTCGCTGAAGTCCACAGTTAGCACTAGTTTCATGCAATCTCTGTGCTCTATAGGCCTGACTCCACTGATGCCAGTTTTACCCTGGAATAAATCCACTGACTTCACTAAAGTTACTCCTGATGTGTACTGGTGCAAGTAAAAACAGAATGCAAATTTCTGAGCACAGTGATGAAAATTGTGAGTGGGCCCTATGCTGAGAGTGTACCCCATCACATAACCAGGCTTAATGTGGCCCAGGGGAGAGGAATTTTATTATGAAGACACTGGACTGGGACTCGGGAGCTCTGGCTTCAATTCCCAGCTTTGCTACAAGCTTCTTGTGTCACCATGGTCCAGTCACTTAATCTCTCAGTTTCTTACTTGTTTAATGTGGATACTAATACTTCCTTTCTCCTGCCTTCTGTCTGTCTATTTAAATTTAGAATATACATTCTTTCAGACAAAGACTGTCTCTTATTATGCATAGTACAGCTAGCACAATGGGGCTCTTATCTTATTTGGAGCCTATATACTATAATAACAAAACAAAAAACCCACCACATCCACAATAGTTTTCTCTATTTCATCTAACTCCCTTCTTTGTAGAGCTTGACGTTATGGTAATACGTTCAGTATGGGTTGATATTATATTGTACATTTGGATTACCTCATTGAATACATAGTAGTCTTTATGAATAAAGAAGTTAGTACTTTAATGTTTAGCAAATGTTTTAGCCTAATGTACTGCCATAGTCCCTTTTAAATTAGCTAACATGTTATACATTAAATATTGAAGTGATCTAGTCTGAGCAAGACAATATGTCAATGTTACACAACAGCCGAATGCTAGGTGCATTTTAGAGGCCCAATGAAGGAGGAGAGATGCTACATCTTTGGGAACTCAGCCTGACTTTCAATCAAATAGCTGATCTGAAATGCCGAACACAAACTACATTTCATTTAACAATGCTGCTAGCTAGTCCTTGATTGAACACTTTGAACCTGATCAGAATATAATTTGTTTTGATATTAAAAGAATTTCCAGGAGATCAATAACAGATTTTAATGCATACTAATAAAAGAGCTCCTCAGTCCAAATACAGCCTTAATTTTCACAAGAGAAGCACAGTTCTTGCTAATAAAATATCTTTGTTGAACAGGAAGGAATGAAATGGAGTAGTGTTTTCACACAAATTGCTCAGAATTATGCTAACAAATTCTGCAAAATAAAACCACACTAATCATTTTCACAGCTGTGGGAACATTTAAATGGAGCATCCTAGGGAAAATGCTTGTTTGTGGGAAAATTTTCATATCTTGCCGAATTTGTTGTTGCTGCTGTTCGATGTTTACTGCAACATGTTTTTGTCTTAATGACAATAAAAATCTTCTAATGAATTAGATATCACAGAAGTTTGTTGTCTGCCTGTGTACATTGTCTTTATTTGTGAATTTACAACAAATACCAATCCTACATAGGAGATAATCATAAATTGGGTATCGTATTGATTGATTATGTATACCATGCACAGCATCTATCTCTACAGAAGTTTTGATCAGAGGACTTACCATTGCTACATAATGCCATTCACAGCAGTTTAAGTATGGGGAGAACCTTTTATCCAGATATTCCCACCCCTCTTCAAACACATACCTTGGGCATGGTGTTTAGCATATTGGCACCCTGATCCTGATGGGGGCCAATGGATGCTGTTGTAATATAATACTTTTTAAATTGATATGTTCATTTTAAAAGGTCCATATTTATTAGTAGGTTGCAGTTTGGTTTTTCACAGTTTATTCTTAATTTTCTCCATCATTTTGTTAATCATAGGAGCAAGTTCGATCGACAGAAATTCTGTGCATCTTCCACACTTCAGGAGCCAAAACACACCCTGAAAACTTGATATTGGTGGGATTGTGAAGCATTGCAGTGCCTCCACAATGTGGAAGCTGGAAGGAGATCTTACTGATCCCATCCTGTCATTCCCCACACTTCTATCCTTGCACAGTAATGGCCGCTTCCTCTCCATAACAGCCACACATTTGAGTGCCCGCGACTTGTGATTAATTCTCCCCAAATAATATAAAGTAGCACAAGGATTCATGTGACCTGTCTAACCTTTACTGACCATCATGTGCTCCAGAGAATCTTTGTTCTCACTAGCCTCTCTGCGAGGTTCCTTTTTGTGACTGTAATAGCAATACTCATTCAAAGTGTCTGGGATGGTTCTCCTAAGTCTGACCAGACTAACTATGAAAAAAAAATTTGTACCTTTCCCATTTAGCATACAAAATATCAGCTTTTAATGTCTTTCTCTTTTTCAAATCACTCACAACAGTCTGAGTGCTCTGGGTTCTGTTTAGAATGTGACAAATACGCTTGTTGTGTGCGTGTGAATATTGAACTTCCATAATGGGTCTCTGACTTCTATAGCTTAGACTTTCTTATGTACAGGAAACATTAAAACTTTTTACTTTTGTGGTGCTTTGCAACTATGTAGTATATATAGCTAAATATGTATATTACAAATGTATATACAATATTGCCAACCTCAAGTGATAAAAAATCATGAGTCAGGGCCCTCAAGATCATGAGATTGGCCCAAAAATTATGAGATTTTTTTCTATATTGTGTTGCGGTGGTGTTGGCCCTGTCTTTTGATTTTTGAGCTCTCGCTGCCCATCACTAGTGTGTGCATATGACAGTTAGTGTTGCTCACTCTCCTTAATTTATTGGTTAAAGTGATTTTGGCCCTTGCTGCAGGAGCTCTCACCTGCACACCTCTCTATTCCCTGCCCAGCAATTAATCCTCTCCCTCATTCCCCACATCAGTTTTGTCTCCATCAGTTCAACCCCCACCATCATCAATTCAGCCCTCCCCCAGCCTCATCTTTTCTCCTCCTGGGGTCCTTCACCCCCCACCTCACTGATTGGGGGGCCTGCAGTAAAGTCCTCTCCCCCCTTCTCAGATTGGGGATGGGGCAGCTCCAGAGGCTCTTCATGCTCTTCCCAGGCTGGTGTTGCATGGAGGAGGACTAGCAGTGTTGTCCTGTCCCCACTGTTCACAGGAGGGGAAAGGGAGGTGGGAGGAGGTGCACTGAACTGCTGGGCTCTTCACACCTTCCTTCCCCACCCTTCCTGTGAGAACAGCGAGCAGAGGGGAGAGACTGGGCCAGCTGCCTGAAGGTCTGAACTTCACAGATGAGCTCCAGCCCCACCTGGAATCCCATCACTGATGGAAAAACCACAAGAGTTGGCAATGCCATGTATAAGTAAGCCTTACAACACAGGCACTCATTAGCCATGTAATTTGTGTGGCCTGAAGCCGTAGAGGTAGGGAGCTCGCTCTTCAGACCTATTGGTGAACAGGGAGAAGAGCTACCCAGAGCTGATTCTGAACTCTGGATACCCAGAGGCTTCAGGAGGAGAAGTGCTCTCTGCTACCATCTGTTGGTGAGCAAGGGGAAGATACTGAATAGGCCAGGCCTCATTTGCATTTCAGTTATGTGGCAGCTGTTGACATTTTGATCAAAGGACAGTTACGTTTTAAATTTGGGGTGAATAAAACACTGTTACCCCTGTCAGGAAATGAAAGGACAAGAGAACAGCACCAAATATATCCATGGTGAGTGGTCACTTTGATCAAAATGTAGTCTGGCACAGTGGGTAGTAGCGAGTGGTCAAAGCCCCAGATCTAGAGAGTAAGACACTCCTGGTTTTTGGTGGGAGTGCCTCAGGGGTACGAGCTCTGTTCAGGGGCTTTGATGCCATGGATCTCTCTCTGAAGAGGCAGCACTGGGTGCCATGAAAGATACTGCATTGGCTTTGAGGAAGCTTTTATTGAAGCTGCAAAGGGGAGCAATGTAGTTGAGGAGCTCTGGTGAGGGCTGTCTGCCCAGCAGTTGAAGTTGTAATCACTTCAGCTGGGCCAGGTGGTAGAGCCCCTGGAGCAGATCAGGCAGCACTTCCCTTAGCGGCTGGAGATGGACCTGCCCAAACTGTGGACTCTGCCAACTCCAGACTGCAAGCAGTGAGTGGGGATACAGTGGAGGAGGGCAGGAGGAAAATGGCTATTGCAGGAACACATTCCCTTGTTGGACATTCACGCTGCATGAGGAGGATTGAGTTTGAGCCTATTTCAGAAAATCCAAGGGCATTGTGAGGGAGGAGGGACATGTCACTTTATAGAAAGATAAAGCTATTGTTTGTTTGTTATTGCTGTCTCCGCCAGGTTTATTCTGTGTCCTCTTTTCCCCCTAAGAATGTTCTCATTATTTTATACCTGTTGTTACTCAGAGATTGCAAGGGGCCAAATATTGCCTTTAAAGTTTCCCCAGGGAGGGTTTTTAGTTTCCTAGGTTTCTGAGTGGGGGGCGGCTCAAGCCAGTAAAGCTCAAGCTTTCAGAAGAAACCCCAAAATGTTTGAATCCGGTCCTTTTCCCTGCCAGTAACACTGGCAGAAGGGTTTCAATTCCCACTGTATTATAGGGAAAATGAGGCACAAAGTGATTAAGTGGTTTTTTCCCAAGGTCCCACAGCAAATAAAGAGTAGAGATAGAACCGGATCTGGATCTAAGTCCTGTGCCCTCACAACTGGACAATACCAGCTTCCCTATTTGCATAACACTAATAGAAACAGTGTTAGTATTGTTTTCAGACAGAGTCAGTCTGTTTTTCAGTCATTTGTTCAGTTTTACATGCAAGGATTGACTGGGATCTGAAATTCTCTTTGCAGATGAAGGCACCAAAGCAAATAAAAGAGCAGTGTGTATTCCAGGGGTAGGCAACCTATGGCACTCGAGCTGATTTTCAGTGGCACTCACACTGCCCGGGTCCTGGCCACCGGTCCGGAGGGCTCTGTATTTTAATTTAATTTTAAATGAAGCTTCTTAAACATTTTAAAAGCTTATTTATTTTACATACAACACTAGTTTAGTTATATATTCTAGACTTATAGAAAGAGACCTTCTAAAAATGTTAAAATGTATTACTGGCATGCAAAACCTTAAATCAGAGTGAATAAATGAAGACTCGGCACAGCACTTCTGAAAGTGTAGTCATTCTGCACAGAGGGCAATATTAATGTAAGCTCCTTATCACTAAAAAAAGAAAAGGTGGCTGGAAATAGTCCCTGCACAGTTAGTTTCTCAGTGCTGTCTGCCACTTGCAGCCTCTCACCTGCACCTGTCCTGAGTCGACACGCTGGCTGTAATCCACTCAGCGGTGGGGAGGGATTTTCCTCTCTAATTCTAATGTCCCCATTAGAATTTCACGACACTGCAATTGAAAAATATACACACACACATTTTATCTTCATAGGGATAAGGACAGCATCACTGACATGCTGTTACAGTTATTGAGACTGACAGTACAATTCACAATACATATTCCAACTAGTCCCTTTGAGGGCAGGACCAGCGCAGAGCTGGTGTTGTGTCAGCTCTTCTCCTGAGCAGCCTCTGCTGGCAAAGCTCCTTGGAAGAATCCTGAACCTCTGCCTTCCATGAGGGTTAATCTGTGTTCCAAGTACAGCTGCCCCCATGAATGCAGGGGCTTTCAAGTTGTAACTGTTATGTTATACAGAAGTTGAATGCATGACTTTAACTCAGGGGTAGGCAAACTTTTTGGCCTGAGGGCCACATTTGGGTAGGGAAATTGTATGGCGGGCCATGAATCCTCATGAAATTGAGGGTTGGAGTGTGGGAGGGGGTGAGGGCTTCAGCTGGGGGTGTGGGCTCTGAGGTGGGGCCATAAATGAAGAGCTCAGGGTGTGGGATGGGACTCTGGGCTGGGGCAGGGGGTTAGGGGACTGGGGGGAAGTGAGGGCTCCGGCTGGGGTGTGGGCTCTGGGGTGGGGGTAGGGATGAGGGGTTGGGGGTGCAGGAGGGTGCTCCGGGCTGGGACCGAGGGATTCGGAGGGCGGGAGGGGGATCAAGGGGTTGGGGCATGGGATTGGGTCAGGGGTGCAGGTTCTGGGGGGTACTTACCTCAAGCAGCTCCTAGAAGCAGCGGTATGTCCCCCCTCCAGCTCCTATGCGGAGGCACAGTCCACAGGTGCCACCCCTGCAGCTCCCATTGGCTGTGGTTTCCAGCCAATGGGAGCTGCGGGGGCAGTGTCTGGAGCTCTCTTGGCTGCCCGTATCCGATGGAGCTGGATAGGGAACATGCTGCTGCTTCTGGGAGCCCTGCAGAACAGGGCAAGCCCCCAACCCCACTCCCCAGCTGGAACGGGGCAAGCCCAGCACCCCACTCCCCAGTGGGAGCTCGAGGGCCGGATTAAAATGTCTGGAAGGCCAGATGCGGCCTCCGGGCTGTAGTTTGCCCACCCCTGCTTTAACTCTTCCCCATCACACGCAGCAACAGGAAATACCAGTAAGTATTTGTTGCCTGGCTGACTCATAGACATATGAACATTTCACTATTGTAAATCAGTGGTTCTCAAGCAGAGGTACGTGTACTCCTGGGGGTATGCAGAGGTCTTCCAGGGAATACATTCACTCATCTGGATATTTGCGTCATTTTACAACAGGCTACATAAAAAGCACTAGTGAAGTCAGTACAAACTACGATTTCATACAGACAATGACTTTTTGATACTGCTCTATAGACTATACACTAAATGTAAGTCCAATATTTATATTCCAATTGATTTATTTTATAATTATATGGTAAAATTAATAAAGTCAGCAATTTTTCAGTAATAGTGTGCTGTGACCCTTTTCTATTTTTATGTCTGATTTTGTAATCAAGGAGTTTTTAAGTGAGGTGAAATTTGGGGATACACAAGACAGATCAGACTCCTGAAAGGGTACAGTAGCCTGGAAAGGTTGAGAGCCACTGTTCTAAAGCATTATTTATCTCAGGTCTGACGTAGCTGAAATGTGGCCTGCTTTTCGTAACTAAGTACATAAGATAAGCAGATGTAGGGACAGGTTTCCCATGAACTCTGGCATTTGTTATTCGTGTTTGAGCCAACTGCCACTGAAGTCAGTGGGAGTCTTTACCCCAGTGGTTCTCAGTCTGTGGCCCATTCGCCGCTTGTGGCCCAATGAGCACATATTTGCGGCCCATGTGACGTCCTCTAGGCCATACAGGTAGTGTATAGATTGTGTGGATGCGGTGCACAGGGCCGGCTTTAGGCTGATTTTGCCCGATTCCCCCAAATTGGGCCCCGCGTGGGCAGCATCTCTCCCAGAAGCAAAGCTCTGCGTCTCCCGGAAGCAGCAGCTGTTGCTGCTAGGCAACGAGAGACGCTGGCCAGCAGAGGCAGCCGCGTGGGTGTTGCAGGTCAGGAGGGGGGAGAGGACATATATGCTTTGCAGCCTTCCTTCCCCTCCCCCCAGCACTCACCTGGAGGAACGCCGAGGGAGCTTCTGGTCCGATGGGAGACAGGAATCTCTGCAGTGGACCTCAGTTACCTGAGCAGCTGCTGGGGCTTCCAACGGTGAGTGTTTGACCCTGTGAGTAGGTTTGTAATATTGGGTTGGTTTTGTGGTTTTTGGTGGTGTTGCTGTTTGAGGGTTAGTTTGTGCCTGCCTGTGTCTGTTTCAGAACTAAAGTCGGGATCATGTAACCCAGGAAAAAAGCCCTGAGCCGGTGCTTAGTGCTGTGAATTCCAGGTGAGAGAAAGAGGGAGGTTTGGAAGTGGAAATCAAATACATCAAGAGGGGAGAATGCGAAAGGTCTGCAACGTGGCATGGCAGGCTGAGACTTTTATCTCCTCCTCCCCCCACCCCCCCGCAGAAGGGGAAACTGAGGCACAGCGTGATCTGATTCCCTCTCCAAATTATTTTGCAAAGGAAGGGGACTAGGGCTCCTATCCAAACCAGTTCCCTTCCCATCAGCTCTGGTTTCCCTGCTGCAAGACCGCTGTAGGGGCTGAATATTTCCATTAAACTCTGGCTCCTTCATTTGCCCTGCAACAATAAAATAGACCAGCTTCGCCGCCCCCCCCCCCCAAAGCTGTGTGGCTATTAAGGTTTTTTGGGGGAGGGCATGATAATATTCTAGATCAATCAAATGTCCAGCTCAGCTTTCTAGCCATCCAGCAGCTCTAGGGCAGGGAAGGAAGGTGCTCTTGGTGCAGAGTGGTCCCAAAACAGGGGTGAATTTAGCAGGGGGTTGGAGGGTCCACTTGAAATCTCACCTGATGCAGCCACACAGAATCACTGGCAGTGCTGGGAGAGGCCAGGAGTGGAAGCAGGTGGCCTGGGAGTGGGGGGACATTGCCCTCAGTCCTGGGCTCTGGGATGGACTAGGCTGGATGGTGGGTTCAGTCTAGTCTTCCAGCCTGTTGCTCTCACTGGGGTTTGTGGTTTTCATCTGGCTCCACCGAAAAGATCAAACAAGCCCAGTAGAAAAGGGGAGTGAGAGAGGCGGGAAGGAGTTTGTAAGGGGTTTAAGTGACCCTTCATTTCTTCCGCATGTATTATTTACTTATCCAGACTATTACACAAACAAAATTATATATTACAACAAACACCATTATCATATTGTATATGGCTCTTTTCTTATTTCCCACTTGGGTACTTCTAACCAGTATCTCTTGACTCTTGTCCGTATTGATAGAAGGTACCACATCCTAAAAGAAAATTAATTATAGATTTTCCACATTATCATATTAGGAAATAAATTTTATGTTTGATAGTTGTACAAACTGATTTTCTCAATAATGTTTATCTTTATATTGACCCCTCCTTCCCCAGCACCACCGGCCCGTGGAAAACACTAGCCACCCCCAGCGCGCCTCCGCGCCACCCCACCTCGCAGCAAACAAACCCTCCTTCCTCAAGCCAACCCTGTTTGAAACAGCTGTGGGCCAAAGAGTAACGGTTTGGGGTGTGGTGAGGGGGGAGAAACGGCAACACCATAGGCAAAAAGAAGTATTCCATTCTAATTCATCCTGAAGAAGTGAGCTGTAGCCCATGAAAGCTTATTCTGAAAATAAAATTCTGTTAAGTGCTCCTAAGGTGCCAATCACAATCTTTTGCCTGTTCTTCTTTGCGATACAGACTAACACGGCTGCCTACTCTGAATCCTGGCCACCATAGGGTGACAGAGACGCAGATCACGCAGTGAAAGTGGGGCAAGCGCAGGTGGGCAAAGAGGCAAGCAGTAAGCCAGCAGGGTTCTAGGGCGGGCATGGGGGTTCTGGCAGGGGAGGGAGAAAGTGAAAGGAGGCAGTGGTGGGTGGGGGACTGACTAGGAGGGATGCAGCAAGTCAGCAGGGGACTAGAGGGTGAAGAGGGGTGTGATGGTGAGGCCCGAGCAGGGGAGGGGTGGGTCCTACTTTACTGCCGTGATCTGGTCACCCTATGCGTGCCAGGATTCAGAGTAGCAGCCGTGTTTAGTCTGTATCTGCAAAAGAACAGGAGTAATTGTGGCACCTTAGAGACTAACAATTTATTTCAAGATAAGCTTTCATGGGCTACAGCCCACTTCTTCGGATGAATAGAATGGAATACTTCTTTTTGCCTATGTGTGCCGTTTCTCCCCCCTCCACACCCCAAAACTTACTCTATTGGCCCACAGCTGTTTCTGGACAGGGTGGCCTGAGGAAGGAAGGGTTTGTTTCTGCGAGGTGGGGTGGCGCTGGGGGGGCAGTGGTTTCCACAGGGCCGGGTGGTGCTGGGGAAGGAGGGGGCATAAAATAAACATTATTGAAGAAAATCAGTTGTACCACTATCCAAACATAAATTATTTTCCTAATATGAAAGTGAAAATCTATAATTAATCTTTTCTTTTAGAATGTGGTGACTTCTATCAATACGGACAAGAGATCAAGAGATACTGGTAGAAAGTACCCAAGTGGGAATAAGAAAAGAGCCATATACTAATGATGTATGTGTGTAATATATAATTTTGTTATTGTGTAATAGTCATGGAAAGTAAATAATACATGGAAGAAAAAATAAAAGTGGTTTTTTAAGTGTGTTTTTTTTTTTTTGTTGTTTTTTTTTTAGTCATCCCTGCCGGGGCCCTGTTGAAACTGTTCGAATTGGGCCCCACACTTCCTAAAGCCGGCCCTGGCAGTGCACATAAAGAGCTTCATATGTGGCCAATGATCATTAGGTTGAAAACCACTGTTTTACCCTAAAGAAGAGCTCTGTGTAGTTTGAAAGTTTGTCTCTTTCACCAACAGAAGTTGGTCCAGTAAAAGATATTACCTCACCCACCTCAATGTCAGTTTACTTGATGAGTCTTAAACAGCACATGGTGTTAGGCAGTAGAGCCCTGTGTGGGACTATTTTTTTAAATCCTGCTCCCATCCTGCCCTCCCGCTCACTCCCAGTCCCACATTGTTTCTTGCATTTTTATCCCACTCGCACTCACAAAAACCTTAGATCCTGTAAATCCTGCATGAGAGACAGATTCCCCCAGGCTACTACAGAACAAAAAACAAACAAATGGTCAGTTAATATATACACCTCTACCTCGATATAATGCTGTCCCTGGGAGCCAAAAAATCATACCATGTTATAAGTGAAACTGCGTTATATCAGATTTGCTTTGATCCGCCAGAGTGTGCAGCCCCCCTCCCCCCTCCGAGCACTGCTTTACTGTGTTATATGTGAATTCGTGTTATATCGGGTCATGTTATATCGGGATAGAGGTGTATTATATATAAACAGAATTTGGACACAATTTTTAGCACTAAAATAAAACAAATCTTACTTAAACCACGTAAAAAAATACTTAAACTCCTGATATAATACAAATCAAATCTCTTTCCATCCCTCGCTTAAATTTAAGTATTAAAACCTTTATTTAAAAAAAAAGAAAAACTTGCTTTACATTGCTGAAATTCTGTTTCTGACCAGCTGATAAGAGATTTAGTGTTTTCCCGCAAATTACCACAGTTTGATTTTTTTTGCCCACCCAATCCCACTCACAATAAAGTCCATTTTACCCTCTCCTAGCATTATGGCTGTGGGTCCTCTGGGACCCCAGTCCTGCACCAGAGCTCTAGTAGGCAGTATATCACAGGTTCTTTACACAGGCTCCTTCAGCTCTTTGTCCATATACCTCTCTAATTTCTTTTAAACCTAGTGAAATTGAGTTCAATAAACTACATTAATGCAATATAATAGCTAAAATTTTGCACACACGGAAAGCTGTAAAATAGAAGTTGACAGTTGTCACAGGAAGTCATCACCAGGTATTGAAGGGTGTGTGCCATTCAGAAAAGACAGAAATATAGGTTAAGGTGGTGGGCTAGCTTGTATGTTAATGAGGAGGTAGACTGGAAGGAAATTAGAAGTGATGCAATGGATAAAAGAGTCTATCTGTGTCAACATCACTTTGGGGAAGAAAGTTACCAGAGGCTCCCCTGGGATAGTGCTTGGGGTGTTACAGACCCCCAGAATCTGATTTGGATATGGATAGAGGCCTCTTTTAATATTTTTTAATGAAATAAATGCTACTGGGAATTGTGTGATTATGGGAGATTTTAACTTCCCAGATATAGATTGGAGGACAAGCCCTACTAATAATAGTAGGGCCCAGATTTTCCTCAGTGTGATAGCTGACAGATTTCTTCACTAAATAGTCACTGAACCTACAAGAGGGAATACCCTTTTAGATATGGTATTGGTGAGAAGTGAGGACCTCATAGAAGAGCTGGTTGTAGGGGACAACCTTGGTTCAAGTGATCATGAGCTAATTCAGTTTAGACTGAATGGAAGGATAAACCAAAATAGATCTGCAACTAGGGCCCTTGATTTCAAAAGGGCAAACCTGAAAAAATTAAGGGAATGAGTTAGGGAGTGGCTTGGACTGAAGAACTCAACAATCTGAATATGGATGAAGCTCGCAATTCATTTAAGTCAAAGTTGCAGAAACTGTGCCTGCATCCCAAGCAAGCAGAAAAATTTGTTGGTAAGGGTTGCAGACCAAGCTGGATGAGCAAGCATCTCAAATAGGTTATTAAGAGAGAGCAGAAAGCCTCCAAGGAATGGAAGATGGGATGGATCAGCAAGGAGGGGCTACCTCTTACAGGTCAGAAAGTATATGGATAAAGTGCGAACTGTCAAAAGCCAGGCAGAGTTGGACCTTGAAAAGGAAGTTAAAACCAACAGTAAAAGGTTCTATAGCCGTATAAATGAAAAGAAAACAAGGAAAGAAAAAGTGGGACCACTGAGGACAGTGGGATTGAGGATGGGGTGGAGATTAAAGGTAATCTAGGCATGGCTCAACACCTAAATCAATACTTATCCTCAATACCCTTATTAAAAACTAAGGCAATTTGTGGTTGTGGCACGGTGGCTAATGGAAATGAGGATATGGAAGTAGAAATTACCATGTCCAAGGGTGGAAATCAAACTCAAAACAGCTTAATGGGATTAAATCGAGGGGCCTGGATAATCTCCATCCAAGACTATTAAAGGAACTGGCACATGAAATTGCATGGACAATAGCAAGGATTTTTAATGAATCTGTAAACTCAGGGGTTGTACCGTATGACTGGAGAATTGCTAATATCATACCTATTTTTAAGAAAGGGAAGAAAAGTGATCCAGAAAACTACAGGCCTGTTAGTTTGACTTCAATTGTATGCAAGATTTTAGAAGAAATTTTGAAAAGAGAAAGTAGTTAAGGACATAGAGGTAAACAGTAGTTGAAATAAAATACAGGGTTTTACAAAAGGTAAATCATGCTAGAGACTAACCTGATAGCTTTCTTTGAGAAGATAACTGATTTTTTCAGACAAAGGAAATACAGTCCATCTAATCTATGTGGATTTCAGTAAGGCATTTGATATAGTTCCAAATGGGAAGTTATTAGTTAGATTGGAGAAGATGGGGATTAATATGAGAATTGAAAGTTGGATAAGGAACTGGTTAAAGGGGAGACTACAATGGGTTATGCTGGAGGGAGGTTATTAGTGGAGTTCCTCAGGGATCGGTTTTAGGACCAATCTTATTTAACATTTTTATTAATGACCTTGCCACAAAAAGTGATCACAGGATGACTATGTGCTGTAAATGTAATGTGGCCCTGAAAAAGGCTAATGCAGTCCTATGATGCATCAGGCAAGGTGTTTCCACTAGAGATAGGAAGTATTATTGCCATTATACAAGGCATTTGAAATACTGTGTACAATTCTGGTCTCCCACATTTAAGAAAGATGAATTCAAACTGGAACAGGTGCAGAGAAGGGCTACTAGGATGATCAGAGGAATGGAAACCCTACCTTATGAGATGAGACTCAAAGAGGTTGGCTTGTTTAGCCTAACCAAAGGCTGAGAGGAGGTGCGATTGATTGTTCTCTATAGAGGGTTAATTGCTGTCATCAGAGGGTTAAGTACCAGACAGGGAGGGCTTCTATTTAAGTTAAGCACCAATGTTGACACAAAAACAAATGGATGTAAACGGGCAATCAATAGCGAAGGACCTCCCACTGAATTGCTGCAGATAGTGATCGTGGCTTTTGGGGGGTGGGGGTGGGGCTACAAGGGGTGGCAAAACCCCTGGAGCCAGCCCTGTATGGGGCCAAAAAACCTAACTGGCTTCAAGACTGAACTTGATAAGTTTACGGAGGGGATGGTGTGAGGAAACTGCCTACGTTGACACGTAGCCTGTCTGTGACTGCTATTAGCAAATATCCCCAATGGACTGTGAAGGGACACTATACAGGGAGGGCTTTAAATTGCCATAGAGAATTCTTTCCCAGGTGTCTGGCTGGTGGATCTTGCCAAAATGCTCAGGATCCAACTGACCACCATATTTGGGATCGGGGAGGAATTTTCCCCCAGCGCAGATTGGCAGAGACGCTGAGGTTTTTTTGCCTTCCGCTGCAGCATGGGACATTGGTCACTTTCAGGTTTAAACTAGTGTAAATGGTGGATTCTCTGTAACTTAAAGTCTTTAAATCATGATTTGAGGATAGGTTATGGGTCTATTACAGGAGTGGGTGGATGAGGTTCTGTGGCCTGCAGTGTGCGGGAGGTCAGACTAGATGATCATGATGGTCCCTTTTAGCCTTAAAGTCTGTGACTCTGAGTCCATACACAGTAAATGAAATATTACCAGGGCTGTCAAGCGATTAAAAAAATTAATCGTGCTGTTAAACAATAATAGAATACCATTTATATAAATATTTTTGGATCTTTTATACATTTTCAAATATATTGATTTCAACTACAACACAGAATACAAAGTGTACAGTGCTCACTTCATATTTATTTTTTATTACAAAGATTTGCACTGTAAAAAAGAAACTTCAGTTTACCTCACTGAGGTACTGTAGTGCAATCTCTTTATCATGAAAGTTGATTTACACATGTAGAATTGTGTAAAAAAGAATAACTGCATTTAATAAAACGATGTAAAACTTTAGAGCCTACAAGCCCATGCAGTCCTACTTCTTGTTCAATCACTCAGACAAACAAGCATTCAGTGTTGAGAGAGGACAGGGGATGGGGGAAGTAAGCGCTGACTTGTGCAGGAAGCAGGTCTGGGAGGACAAGAGGTGACAGTGGGGAGGAGCAAGCAATAACTTGTGCAGGAGGAGGGTGAGGAAGGTGTCTTGCTGCTGCTTCTGGAAGGGTGGTTTCTGGTACTGGGCTCACCTCCTTTTACTGAGCTAGGCGGGCTCTCTTCAGCTGAGTGAGCCCTTCTTTGCACAGGAGAGTGGATTTTACTCAGGGACTCATCATACTGCAGGGGAGGAGAGGCTGGTGCAGGGTGGATGAGCTTGCCAGGCCCATCTTCTTTATGGACTACCCCAGAGCAAGTGGCCAGCTAGGGGCAATTGGGCATGACACAGAGAGGTTGGTCCCAGGAGTGAGGAGCTGGCCGGGAACAATAAGGCGCGGGCTGGCTAGGGTGATGATACTTCCCGTTTTGGCTAGGACAGTCCTCTTTTTCAGCTCTGTCTCGGCCATCCCTACTACTTCGCCAAAACTGCACATTTGTCCCAGCTGCAAGGCAGAGCAGAGAGAGGCAGGTGCTGCCCAGGGCTCAGCTGAAGGCAGCACTGCCTGCCAGCAGGAAAGTAGAGAAATTTGCTGCTGGCAGGAACTGCTGGCTTCAGAGCTGACTCCTGGGCGGCACAGAGTTGGGGGTGGGAGAAAGGTGTGGAGCTCAGGTTGGGGGGGAGGATCAGCCTCAGCCGAGGTTGGTGCAGAGCTTGGAGATGGGGGGATCAGTCTCAGCTGGGGGAGATGTGGAGCTCAGGGATGGGAGGGAGATCAGCGTCAGCTGGGGGAAGCGCAGCGGGGTCAGCCCCAGCCATGGGCAGCACAGAACTGGGGTGGGGGAAGCTGCAGGTGGCGCAGAGCTTGGGGGGGGCCATAGGAAGGGTGAGTCCTGCAACATGGGCGCAGCTCAGGTGAGCCCCTGGCCATCCTGGTTTTATTTTAAGAAATATGGTCAGCTGGGTGGGGTTGGGGTGGTGTCAAGATCTCTTCTTCTCTGCTGGAGCAGGATGAGAACCATGTCTTTCTCTAGCCTCATCTCTTCGCGCCCTCTGGTGGTGGCTTGCGTTACTGTGCCTGACCAGACATAGGTTCTCTGTAGCAGCTAATTCTGCCCTCCTGCCCAGAGAGTCTGCGATTAATGCACGTTAAAAAAATTAATGCCTTAATTGTGCTGTGCGTTAATTGCATACATTAACAGCAATTAATTGACAGCCCTAAATATTACCACTCTTCAGGAGGACCAAAATACAATTGCTAGGGAAACCATAACTTTGAATTTCTTGACTTTCATACATGTAAAATCTTTCCCATGTCTAATGTGAAGTTTTTCGTTATGTTCTGGTCAAGAGTTCAGTTTCTTTCTTTGCTTATGTATTTCTTATTAATTGGAGCTTCTCATTGCCCTATTGTTTCCCTCGCTGTCATTTGGCCATGTTGGAATCTAGAATTATAGAGTTTTTCCCTCTTTTGGGAAAAGTTTTTTCCCTCTTTATCTGCAAGAACAAACTTACTAATGCAAAAAGCAATTTAGATGCCATCCAAAAGTTTGTATTAACTTTCTATTTGCTGATGACTTCAAATCTAGAAAGGTTATATCAAGTTGAAACTACATTAGCACTTGTATGGATCATCAACCATTCGCTAATGATTTAAGAATTACAGTTTACTGTCCCTGAATGCTTCATTTTGTTTAATAGCTTTTAAATTAGTAGAATAAATGCTACTAATAAGAAAAAAAATCATTAAAATTGCGTACAGTATTGGCTTATTACATGGTGGAGATTTTGCAAAAATATACTTAGACTTAACAGTGGTATTTGGAGTTGATTTAGGATTCAAAGGATACACTTGGTTTGCACATGGTACTATTTCAGGAATATAAATAATTCTAAATAAAACATAGCTAAATACAAACCATATTAGCTCAGAGGGATTAAGTTATATCTCATTTTTTTTCCGACATACCAGATATGTAAAATAGGTTTCAAATTCAGCATTATTATTAACAATAATACTGGCAGGTATATGGTCCCCAGCACCAGGGAATCTAGATAGCCTCCACGACACCATTTTGAGATTTTCAAGATATGATTTAGAAAGACAGTTCATGGTGAGCCATATTTTATCCTCCGCTACAGGGAAAGCCATGCAACCGGGGAAGATGGGGATCCAGTGCCCCAGTGGCCGGAATGGCTCTTTGTGGATCCTGCTGAGTTTTACTAGATTCTCCCTTTCATCTCAGATCAGGTTTGCCACAAGAGGAAGAGATGCCTTTCGCCATGAGAGAATAAGTCATGGACCTTGGGGTACATTTTCCACTTCCTGCAGATTTGTCCTCAGAAAAGCAGCATGTAGCAACATTTTAGTTTATGTGTAATTCATGCATTTATATTAAATTTTAAAAGTTGTTTACGTCTTTATTTGCCTTCCTAGGGGCTTCTGAAGTGCTTTTCATTATAACGAACCAAAGTCTTAGAATCTCTTGAGCTTAGGATCTCTTGACTTTAGGATCTCAGAAACTGAACAATTTAAAAACTTTTCTTTTATTACCAACCCCTTCACCAAAAAACCTTACTTGCAATGTTTGTCAGCTGATTAGAAATTATACACATTATATAATGTTAAACACCTATCTAATTTTATCACTATTTATTATGCAAAATCTTTCCTAAGATAGGACTTGTAATCCTCTGAGGATATAGCAAAGAAAGTGTGAGGAATCAAACTGCTGCTTCACACAATTATTATATGCTTGCTATTCCCCTACATCTTTCCCCACCCCTTCCTCCATCATTTGCTAACCAAGCAGCTAGACAAGTGATCTGAAGCTTCTAGAAATTTCCTTATCACAGTTTACTCTTGACGTTCTACTTTTCATCTCGGCTGAGTACTGTAGGGTCAAATCACCCTTCAGATATTATTTAAACTTTCCAGCTACTTTTGAAAAATCACATACAAAGGTGTTGCTGAAATGTTATTTCCTGGCATTGTGATTTTAAACTGCCAAATGTAAAAAGAAAAACAATCTTGTTCATTTTTCATATTACTAGACAATAGTCTGTTGTATTGTATTTGATTTGCATTTTTGCTGTGGAAACACTGAAAATTAATTATACAGCAATACTAGTGCACAAAGAAGAAAGCATAAGGTTAATGATAACCTTTCATTATATTCTTCAAGAGATGCTTTTCAGATTTGGAATGAACTTGGTTGTTCATGGGAGGTTCCTGGATTGATAGTCATTCAGACTAGATTTTTGGTACAGCAGAAATGCAGTCTCTCTCACACTACCTTGCTAGTATTCCTCAACAACAATGTGGCACAGGTTCTGAAACCCACAGTGAAGTTCACTAGTTCAGTGAGAACTAACTTGGACCGTGACATTCTTACTGCATTGGTGTACTTTCTGTTGTCCTGACACTTCTGACCGCCAGGGGATAAATCAGTGCTCTGTGCATTTTAGCTTGTTCTGAAATTTGTGGCGTTCAGGCACAGTTTATTAATTTCCCCCCAAATTCAAAGATCTCTGCCGAATGTTTCTATAAATTTATATTATCATGGGTTATTTTATTCTGCTGTCCTTCTGTAATCTTGCTGGCATTGCAATGGAGGCTGTTTTCTGGCTAGATATTTTTCAGGGCTGGATAGTTAAATTCCATTTGGTCTGTGTGCATCTTCTATAAATTATTGATCAAAAGATAATACTGAATGAGGTGTTAGGGGGTAGAGTGGTAGTTAAGGTGGTTCAGGACTTGTGACTTTCCATGATTTTGAATATTGGGCTTTTTTTTTTTAATTTAAAGTTAGCTTAGATTTCCCTGGCTGTCTAATAATTGAGTATTTAAAATGATGGTGTTCCATTACATGTTCTCCCTTTAACTTCCTGATGCTTTCTCTGTCTTAATTTTAAATTACTGGCGTCTTTGTCTAGGGGTACGTCTACACTACGAGATTATTCCGATTTTACATAAACCAGTTCTATAAAACAGATTGTATAAAGTCGAGTGCACGCGGCCACACTAAGCACATTAATTCGGCGATGTGCATCCATGGTCCGAGGCTAGCATCGATTTCAGGAGCGTTGCACTGTGGGTAGCCATTCCGTAGCTATCCCATAGTTCCCGCAGTCTCCCCCGCCCCTTAGAATTCTGGGTTGAGAGCCCAGTGGCTGATGGGGCAAAAATCATTGTCGCGGGTGGTTCTGGGTAAATGTCGTCA
>NC_133769.1:27695301-27753495 GCF_003597395.2 Chelonoidis abingdonii
GGAGGCCAATACCGTCGATTTGCGGCCACACTAACCCTAATCCTATATGGTAATACTGATTTTAGCGCTACTCCTCTCGTTGGGGAGGAGTACAGAACCGATTTAAAGAGCCTTTATATCAATATAAAGGGCCTCGTAGTGTGGACAGGTACAGCATTAAATCGGTTTAATGCTGCTAAAATTGGTTTAAACGCTCAGTGTAGACCAGGCCTCTGAATGTTCTATAAATTTTGCTGCTACATGTTACTATAACTCCACCTCTCAAATGTATGACTGTTTGTTATAGACATTTTGTGGCATTGTAAATGTCCATCCATGCTCTTGCCAACTAAGGTAGATGCTCTTTTTAAAATTTTTATTTCTGTGTAACCAGGAATGCCTTAACTCTCAGCACCTCCTGAGATTTAAAACACACTAAGAAAGTCTAACATTTTCAATGCATGTTGGTTTATCAGTTTGCCAATTACAAATATTCCAGCTAAAACATTCTACCCAGGTATGTCAGAATATTGCCCCCAAACCATGCTTCTGTCTCCAGCCCTTCTCTAATATACTCCAACCTCCCTAAATACTTATAAGGAAAAAATGGTCTTTGCAGCATCCCCAGAAGAATAACAAATCTGAACTCTAGCAGAACAAGGGGGAGAGCCTATTCCAGAGAACGCTTCGGCCAGCAGTTCCCTCTTTTATATCAAGAAAGTTCCCACACCACAGCTACTTGTATCTGGGGGGAATGGTGATTAGGATGCTAACTTGGGACACCTGGCTTCAATTCCCTGCTCTGTCACACATTTCCTGTATGAGCTGGACAAGTCACTTAGTCTTTTGCTACCTCTCAGTTCCTCATCTGTAAATGGGGATAATAGAACTTCCCTACTCAGAGTTATTGTGAGGCTGAATACATTAAACATTGTGAAGTGCTACAGTAATGGGTAGATAGGTAGGTAGGTCCATAGGTAGATAGATCTGCAAACTTTTTTGTGAACAAAAATTCCTTCATACAACTGTGGAAAGCAAACAAAAGGGGTAACAAAGACCATCAATAGGAATTCATCATATGACTCGAAAGATTTTGGGAATACTTTTTTGCAGTATTCTCCCAGCTCTAGTAGGGACATATATATGGGTTAAGGTATAAAGCAGCAATCAACAGGTTAATAAAAAATACCATGAGCAAGTTCTTTACTCATTTGCCATTGTAGAGTAAGATGTAACTCCCAGATATTCTCCCATTTGTACTTCATATTCATAGTAGGTCATATTCTTATTTTGGTTTAACATGCATATTTATTTTTGTGCTGTTTCTTTTAGTGGCACATACTGGGATTCTGTAGGATTGTAACCATAGTAACAGCAGAACAAGGGAGATCAGCTTTCACCCTCAAAATGCATATCACAGGGTTTATGTTTGCTGGTTCTTGGGTCTGCTGGTTCTTGACTATTAGGAAGGGGTAAAGTGAACTTGTTTATTTCACAATGATTAAAAGAGGAATGCATAGATTGGAATCACAGTACAAGAGAAACGTTTGTAATAGGGAATATTTGAACATGTCTAGGAGAAGCCAAGTCTAGACAGGTAGACTTGCAAAGCAAATAGAAAATTATATTATGATTTTCTATTAAAAAAGAGTAACAATGAGATAATTTTCTAGCCTGAGGTTTTCTCATTGGCATTAGACATTTTGTCAGGTTAATGAATGCCATCAAATGATTTCAAGGGTCTATTGAAAGAGATACAGGCAATGGAATCGTAAACCAAATAAGCACATAACAAATAAGACTGCACACTTGTACCATAATAAATGCCATAGTGACAAGCACTAATGTACTATGCAGGGAGCTTGGCCTTTTCAAACAAGGCATCTGATTTTGGATGCCAACTTGAGACATCTAAATAGCAAGAAGCCACAGTTCTTTTTGGCTTCATTGGGAAGTTTGTGTGCTCAGCACCTCAGAAAATCAGGACTAAAATTGCCTGATTTTTTTTCACGTTTAAAATGGAATTATTTTTCACGTTTAAAATGGAATTATTGTTGTTGTTTATTTACTATTTACCAGATATAAAATAATCTGGCCGGCTAAACATGATTCCAGTTTGTACTGGGACATGCATGAGATAATATAGCAAAAAAGACTTTTAAACCATTGGAAAAGTCTGGATGTTGATTCGGCTTTAACGATTCTTCCAGCAAATTGACCTGTTCTGTGGTTGTAATGATAGCAACATTCCTCTTGTGATCCTTGTCAGTGCAGTTACACTTGCTGCAGGTCATAATTTGACACGTAATATATTGTAAAAAGAACAGGAGTACTTGTGGCACCTTAGAGACTAACAAATTTATTTGAGCATAATTTGTTAGTCTCTAAGGTGCCACAAGTGCTCCTATTCTTTTCGCAGATACAGACTAACATGGCTGCTACTCTGAAACCTGTAATTATATTGTATTCCTGCAGAATTTATAACAACTAGGCTTGGTGCTTTTTTTCCCCTCTTTCCCTCTACATAAGGAGATCTGTTCCTTTCTGTGGACTAGTTGTAACGATGCTGCCTCTGGCGGGACACAACTGAGAGTATCAATTCAGGACAACTGTTTGAAAACCACAGATATAAAATTAGACTCACAGTCAGACAATATTTCCTTGGGAAAACCCACCCTGCTAAAAATAGAGAACAAGGCCCGTTGCCACTGTCTCAGCCTGAGGCTGTAGCATTGTCTAATATTGAGGCAATCTGGTAGCAAAATCTACCAACACAAGGATGTATTTTTTCCCATTCCTTGAAGGTTTTGGGAGTGGTCCCACAATATCCACAGACACTCTGGCAAAAACCTCCCCATTAATGGGCAGAGGCTAGGCCCCCTTAATCCCTTTTGATTCTGGCACAGTTCACAGCTCCTGCGATACTCTCTCACGGACCTAAAGAGGTGAGGCCAATAGAAATTTTGTTCTAGTCTGTCACATGTTTTGCCTATACCCAGATGTCCTGAAAATAGACCATAATGAGCCAACTTCAGTAAATCATTGTGATAACTCTCAGGTACCATAAGCTGTTTGCTAACTGCTGCTTGGGAAGGCTTCCTTCCCCTAGAAGGCTCCCTATATAACAGCCCATCATGCATGAAAAATCTGCCTCTCTTCTCATTAGTTGGCAGCTGACTCTGAACATCATTCCTGGCTCTCTGTAGTCACACAACACTGTGCTGGGCCATAATGAATTCCTTCTGGGTTTCATTCGAATTCACAACCATCTCTAATACCTCAGACAAATCCTCACCTGACCCAGCCTGAGAGACACTCTCTATGTATAGTCCCCTTCACTGCCATCAGTTAGGGTAGCTGCCACAGACCAAAACTCTCTTTGTGACCTGAACGTGGCCAGGCACCCCCAGTATGTTATTTCCTACCAAAACATCAGCTGGAATTAAATCCCATACAGCAGCCTTCACATCTCCTTTACAGTCATCCCACTCAAGGTTGATTTTAGCCATTGGCAGATTCATAGATTACTCAGATAGTGCCACTACTGTCACATACTCCCTTGGCAACATGTCCTCTGGCTTCACCAGATGTCCCTTAATTATAGTCACATCAGAGCCAGTATCTCACCATCCCATGCATTCAACACCATTGATCTTTGTCTCTTTAATAAATCTCACTCCCTTGCCATGCCTCAGTCCTAATATAACTGGTGAGCTCACCACCTCCTCCCATACTAATGGCAGCTATGGGGTTGACATTATCCACTATTGTGCTTGCTCCTGGATTCAAGGTGGTGCTGTTGTGGCTTGCTTCAGCCTGGGTGCTCAGAGTAATGGAGCTGGCATTTACTGTAGCATTTGGGGTTGCTGGTTTTGGGCTGCCCTTCAGGCTTGGGCAATCTGGTCTCATGTGGCCAAGCGCACCACAGTGATAGCATGTCACCTGTTTATTCTTGGAGTGAGAGTTCTTACTCTCTGAGCCCCCATGAGCTCCTTTATAAGAGGGCCAGGTTTACTTTTAAATCCTTTCTTCCTCTTGAACTGGGGAGAATGGTGATTAATTTTCCCCTGGGGTTTACACCCTTCTCAAGCTCTATTTTGGATGTGCACATCTGCAATTTTGCAGCCTGTAGGACTGACTCAGGATCCCTATCTCACACAGCTACTCTCACATGGTCAGCAACAATGTCTAAGAACTGTTCCAAAGTTCTTAAATCCAGCAATTTTTCAAAACTCTCATGCGGCTTTGCTCCCACAACCCACTTTTTAACAAAACCTATCAGTTTATCAGCACATTCTACAAAAGAACAGTCATTAGACATTTTAAACTTTCTAAACTTAACCCTAAGACTCAGGAGTGACCTTGAATCATCTTAACACAGAATCTTTAAACAGCACATAATCTAAGGCTTCTTGTTCCCTTAATTCATTAAATACTTCCCTGGCTTTTCCAGTCAATCTGGTCAGCAGGACAGGCATTCGCTGCTCATCTGGGATCCCATGCAGAGTACATAGATGTTCGAAGGTAAACAAAAACTCCTCGACGTCTTCAGTATCTTTGTAAATGGGACTTTCTCTGCTTTTCCAATACTTGGAGCTGAAGTTGGTCAGCAGCTATATGTTCCATATGCCTTTTATGAGACCTTTCCTCTCTTTCCTGAGCTTACTTCTTTCTTTCAGCAGCTTCTCTTTGGCCTGGTCCACACTATGCTGTTAAATTGATTTTAACAGCGTTAAATAGATTTAACGCTGCACCCATCCACACTACAGTGCTCTTTAAATCGATTTAAAGGGCTCTTTAAATTGATTTCTGTACTCCTTCAAAATGAGAAGAGTAACCCTAAAATCGATATTATTAAATCGGAATAGTGTTAGTGTGGATGGAATTCGACGTTATTGGCCTCCGGGAGGTATCCCACAGTGCACCAGTGTGACCACTCTGGACAGCAATCAGAACTCAGAGGCACTGGCCAGGTAAACAGGAAAAGCCCGCGAAACTTTTGAATTCAATTTCCTGTTTGGCCAGCGTGGAGCTCTGATCAGCACAGGTGACCACGCAGAGCTCATCAGCACAGTAACAATGCAGTCTCCTGAGAATCGAAAAAGAGCACCAGCGTGGACCGCACAAGAGGTACTGATCTCTGATCGCTATATGGGGAGAGGATTCAGTGCTAACAGAATCCGTTCGAAAAGACGAAAAGACGAAAAAAATATTTGAAAAAATTTCAAAGGCTATGATGGGAAAAGCCACAGCAGGGACTCAGTGCAGTGCAGAGTGAAAGTTAAGGAGCTCAGACAAGCATACCAGAAAACCAAAGCAGCAAACGGAAGATCAGGGTCAGGGCCAAAAACATGCCGCTTCTACGCTGAGCTGCATGCAATTTTAGGGGGCTGCGCCACCACTACCCCCCCTTGTCCGTGGATTCCGAGGTGGGGGTTATAATCTCAACCATGGCGGAGGATTCAGCGGAGGGGGAAGATGAGGAGGAGGAGGAGGAAGGAGGACGACCTTGCAGCGAGCACACAGCACTCCATTAGTCCAAACAGCCAGGAGCTTTTTGTGACCCAGACGGAATTACCCCCCCAGCCCTCCCAAGCCACTAGCCCAGACAGTGAAGCCATGGAAGCGACCTCTGGTGAGTGTCCTTTGTAAATATCAAACATGGTTAAAAGCAAGCGTTTTTTAATGATTGATTTGCCATCAGGGCTTGGGATGCATTTGCAGCCAGTAAAGTTACAGGAAAAGTTGTTAACATGTCTGGGGATGGAGCGAAAATCCTCCAAAGAAATCTCCATGAATCGCTCCTGGAGGTACTGCAAAAGCCTTTGCAGAAGGTTTCTGGGCAAGGCAGCTTTATTCCGTCCACCATGATAGGACACTCTGCCTCGCCATGCATGTAGCAAGTAATTGGGTATCATTGCATGACAAAGCACAGCTGCGTATGGTCCCGGTGATTGCTGGCATTCAAGAAACATCCGTTCTTCATCTCGCGCTGTGATTCTCAGGAGAGTTATATCATTCATTGTAACCTGGTTGAAATTCAGGAATTTAATTAAGGGGACAGAGATGGCTATTTTCCTACTGGGCTGTTGCTTACATCAAATCCTTCCTTGCATGTAGCAAAGCGGGGGAGGGGAGGAAGGATAGCGCTGAGCTTTTCTGCGTTTGGCGAGCAGGAATCTTCCCAGCTACCAGCCACGCGGTGGGGGGGGGGGGGGGAAGGCAGGTGGTTCCATGATAGCAGCCATGCGGTGGGGGGAGGAATATAGCAATCCCTTGCATAGGGAAAGAGGAGGGGTTGGCGTCTGCTGCTGCCTGTTAACAGGAAAAAGGCATCATAGGGCACTGTGTATATGAAGGCTGGAGAAGTCAAAAGATAAAGCCTTACCATGGCCGCATGAAAGCTGAAGTATGATGCCCGGACCTGCGTCTGTGAGATCTGCAACACCAGAGCCACAGGCACTCAATATTAAAAGATGCAAAATGCGACCTTGTAGTGAAATCACATGTGCTATGTAAGGTGGATAGTGTTGTTCACTGTGAAAGAGTATAACCATTGTTCTGTAAAATGTATCTTTTTACATACTTCTCTCCCTGTTTTCCCTCCCCCATGCAGCTGCACATTTTTCCAGCCTCCCTACTCCATCCCGAAGGCTAGCTCAGATAAGGCGGAGGAAGAAGAGGACGCGAGATGAAATGTTCTCTGAAATCATGGAAGTAACCCGCAATGAAAGAGCTCATCAGAATGAGTGGAAGGACATGCTAGCAAAGTACAGGAAAGATGCCAGTGACGTGAGGACGGAGGACAGGAGGGACGCTCGAGATGAGAAGTGGCGCCAGGAAGATCAGAGGTGTAGGCAGGAAGATCAGCGGTGGCGGGATGCAACGCTGGAGCTGCTGCGTGATCAAACTGATATCCTCCGACGTCTGGTGGATCTTCAGGAAGAGCAGCGGGGTTACAGAGTGCCACTGCAGCCCATGTTTAACCACCCTCAGTACTCACAATGTTCCATATCTTCCTCACCCAGACGTGTTAGAACGCGTGGGGGAAGGCTTTCTGCACCCGCCCACTCCCCCCGTGGACAGTCCAACCAAAAGGCTGTCATTACATTGAAATGTGCTTAATAGCCTTTCCTTCCCTCCTATCCTCCTCCCAAACCACACCGGGATACCTTGATAATTCTGCCTCTTTTTATAATTACTGTTTAACAAAGAATACATGCAAAGGGGGAGGGTGGGTTGCTTACTCTTTTTAAAGAATACATGATTTTTAAAAAAGAATACATGTAATCAAAGGGGAGGGTGGGTTGCTTACAGGGAATGACTTTTAATAAAGAATACATGATTTTTAAATGATAGTGACTTTATTTCCTTAAGCAAGCTGTAATCAAAGGGAGGGTGGGTTGCTTACAGGGAAGGAGTCAATGAAGGGGTGGGGGTTCTTGAAGGGGAAACAAACACAGCAGTCACACCGTACCCTGGCCCGTGATGAAACTCGTTTTCAAGGCTTCTCTGATGCGCACCGCTTCCTGGTGTGCTCTTCTAATCGCCTGGTGTCTGGCTGCTCGTATCAGCGGCCAGGTGATTTGCCTCAGCCTCCCACCCCGCCATAAAGGTCTCCCCCTTACTCTCACAGAGATTGTGGAGCACACAGCAAGCAGCAATAACAAAGGGGACATTGGTTTGGCTGAGGTCTGAGCGAGTAAGTAATGTGCGCCAGCGAGCTTTTAAACGGCCAAATGCACATTCTACCACCATCCTGCACTTGCTCAGCCTGTAGTTGAACAGCTCCTGACCACTGTCCAGGCTGCCTGTGTATGGCTTCATGAGCCATGGCATCAAGGGGTAGGCTGGGTCCCCAGGATAACGACAGGCATTTCAACATCCCCAACTGTTATTTTCTGGTCTGGGAAGTAATCCCTTGCTGCAGCCGTTTAAACAGAGTAGTGCTTCTGAAGACACGAGCGTCATGAACCCTTCCTGGCCATCCCACGTGGATGTTGGTGAAACGTCCTTGTGATCCACCAGTGCTTGCAGCACCATTGAAAAGTACCCTTGCGGTTTACGTACTGGGTGCCCTGGTGCTCCGGGGCCAAGATAGGGATATGGGTTCCATCTATGGCCCCCCACAGTTAGGGAATCCCATTGCAGCAAAGCCATCCACTATACCTGCACGTTTCCCAGAGTCACAACCTTTCGTAGCAGCAGCTTAATGATTGCTTTGGCTACTTGCATCACAGCAGCCCCCACAGTAGATTTCCCACTCCAAATTGATTCCCGACTGACCGGTAGCTGTCTGGAGTTGCAAGTTTCCAGAGGGCTATTGCCACTCGCTTCTCCACTGTGAGGGCTGCTCTCATCTTGGTATTATGGCATTTCAGGGCAGGGGAAAGCAAGTCACAAAGTTCAAAGAAAGTGCTCTTACGCATGCGAAAGTTTTGCAGCCACTGCGAATCATCCCACACCTGCAAAACTATGCGGTCCCACCAGTCTGTGCTTGTTTCCCGCGCCCAAAATCGGGCGTTCAATGGGTAGAACCTGCCCCATTACCAGCAGTAGCTCCAAAACGCAGGGGCCCGCGGTTAGGGAGAATTCAGTGTCCATGTCCTCATCGCTCTCGTCGCCGCGCTGCCGTAGCTGCCTCCTCCTCGCCTGCCTTTGCAGTTCATGGTTCACCATAGACAGCACGAGAATGCGCGAGGTGTTTACAACGTCCACGATTGCGTTACTGATCTCAGCAGGGTCCATGCTTGCTGTTCTATGGCGTTTGCTCAGTTCACCCAGGAAAAAAGGTGCGAAATGGTTGTCTGCTGCTTTCACAAAGGGAGGGGTGAGGCTGTACCCAGAACCACCCGCGACAATGATTTTTGCCCCATCAGGCACTGCGCTCTCAACCCGGAATTCCAAGGGGCAGGGGAGACTGTGGGAACTATGGGATAGCTATGGAATAGCTACCCACAGTGCACCGCTCCAGAAATCGATGCTAGCCTCGGACCATGGATGCACACCCTCGAATTAATGTGCCTAGTGTGGACGCACACAATCGATGTTATAATATCTGTTTAATAAAACCGGTTTTAGCTAATTCGAAATTATCCCGTAGTGTAGACGTAGCCTTTCTAATTCAGCATTCCTTTCCTTAGCTTCTTTCTCTGTCTTGGCTATCTTTTACTTGTCCAGTGACCGAATGTCTGCTGTTCATGCTCAAGTTGCAGTTGCTCAAGTTGCAGTTTACTTGCTGTCTTTTGCATTCTAATTGCTTCTGCAGCTTCTGTAGTATTTAGGTTGACCAGACAGCAAGTGTGAAAAATTGGGACAGGGGGTGGGGCGTAATAGGCCCCTATAGAAGAAAAAGCCCCAAATATCAGGATTGTCCCTATAAAATAGGGACATCTGGTCACCCTAGTAGTATCAGGTAAGGGCTATGCTCCTGCCTTCTGATCAGTGGCCATTAACAGATCTTTCAATTCTTCTTTTGTGGCTTTCTTTTTAAAGCTTATCCCCTTTTCTGAACACAAATCTTCCAGGGCTTTTTTGTCAAGGCCCTCATCTGCTCTTTGCTCACCCATTGCAACTGCTCTTTAACCAACCAAAATCTCAATACCAAAATTCAAATTTGGATAACATGGGGTTCTGATCCAAAGCTTAATTGACCTGGTTCTGTGGATCCTAGCACGACTATGCTATTGTAACAATGCGGCCTCTGGTGGGACACAACTGAGAGTATCAATTCAGGACAAATTGCTTAGAGCAGGGGAGTCACAACCCAAAGCTGGGTGTCCTTTATTACTAATATCAAACCACCCAAACAGGGAAGACTTTGGTTTTACCCTACTGGCTAACCAGAACTAATACAAGAAATTCCCTCAGATACTCCAGTTCCCTTGTATCACCTATGGGGTGACTGGTTATGAAAACCAATACCCCAGTAAAACAAGAAAGGTTCTCCCGATCCCAAAAAATCAAGCTCCAGACCCAAGTCAATATACCAGTCAGATCTTACCCACAAATCATGCTGTTTCCAATCCTTTAGAATCTAAAATCTAAAGGTTTATTCATAAAGGGAAAGAAATATAGATGAGTGTTAAAACTGATTAAATGGAATCAGTTAGATATAGTAATGGCCAAGTTCTTGGTTCAGGCTTGTAGCAGTGATGGAATAAGTTGCAGGTTCAAATCAGGTCTCTGGAGTACATCCACAGCTTGGATGGGTCATTCAGTCCTTTGTTTAGAGCTTCAGTGTAGCAAAGTGGCCTGCATTGTGCAGGAGGTCAGACTAGATGATCATAATGGTCCCTTCTGACCTTAAAGTCTATGAGTCTATAAAAGTTCCTCCAGAGGTAAGAAGCAGGATTGAAGACAAAATGGAGGGGTTTCCAGGGCCTTCTTTCTTTTGTGGGCAGAAACCCCTTTGTTTTCCTGTGCAAAATCACAGCAACAAGATGGAGTTTGTAGCCACCTGGGCAAGTCACATGTTCATGCATGACTTAGTTTGCAGGCAGCAGCCATTGCTCACATGCTACCTTGAACATCCCAGGAAGACTTCTCATATGTGGATTGGAGTCTCACAAGGTCCATTGTCAGTTAAGTGTTTCTTGATTGGGTACTTAATCTGCAAATTCCTTTCTCAAGAAGCTGACCAAATGCTTCACTAATGCTACTTAGAATTAAAGACATCGAGATACAAGTACATAGCCAATATTCATAACTTAGACTACAAAAATGATACAGATATACACATAGAATAATCATAACTAGCTAATCATAACCTTTCTATAGTCACCTCACATGACAACCTTTGTACAATATTTGCTGCAAATATATAACAGTGGTTGCAACCCTGATCTATGTGGTCACAGTTTATGTCAATAACGTCACACTAGTCTCCCAAAGGAAACAGTGGAAACTTCAGTGCTAGATTCATTTAAAATTAGACTGGGGAAAATAGTTAAGCAAGGACTGATCCTGAATTAGCCAGAGGGATGGAAGGAATGACAGGAGCCTTTTCCATTTCTAATTTCCATGCCTGTGCCATCTTGATGACATTCAGATGAATCACTGCATTTACAGTTGAATAAAAACTGAAGCCTTCAATGTACAGTATGTGGAACCATCCTATAGTACACATGGGGCATATATAAGAAAAGAAAATAGTCTGATGTTGCTTGAATGAGGTAACATTGGAAAACATAATCCCAATTATACCTATAAAATGATGGGGTCTAAATTAGCTGTTGCCGCTCAGATCCTCGAGTCATTGTGGATAGTTCTCTGAAAACATCCATTCAATGTACAGCGGCAATCAAAAAAGCTAACAGTGTTGGGACTCATTAGGAAAAGGGTAGATAATAAGACAGAAAATACAATTTTTCCTCTTTATAAATACATTGTACATCCACATCTTGAATACTACATGCAGATGTGGTTGCCTCATCTCATATGGGTCTGTTTGGGGCTTTAGCGGGAGGAGGGTGCTGGGCATACAGGTCTGTGGGGGGGATGTCTCTGGGCAGGGGACTGCTGGGTATAGGGAGTTGGGGGGGCCACTGGGAAGGGGTCGGTGTGGCGTGTGGTGCGGGTCTGCTCCCGAGGGGAAGGGGCAGACTGGCAGCTTAGGTCTGGGTGGGCCAGTGTGTGTTTGGTGCAATGATTCTCAGCCTGCGGCCCACAGTGGCAAATAGGTTGAGAACCACTGCTCTATATAAATCCAAGGTAGACTCACATCTTGAATACTGTGTGCAGATCTGGTCACCCCATCTCAAAAAAGATATATTGGAATTGGAAAAGGTACAGAAAAGGGCAACAAAAATGATTAGGGGTATGGAACAGCTTCCATATGAGGTGAGATTAATAAGACTGTGACCTTTCAGCTTGGAAAAGAAATGACTAAAGGGGGATATGATAGAGGTCTATAAAATCATGATTGGTGTGGATAAAGTAAATAAGGAAGTGTTATTTACTCCTTCTCATAACACGAGGACTAGGGATCACCAAATGGAATGAATAGGCAGCAAGTTTAAAACAAACAAAATTATTTCTTCACACAACACACAGTCAACCTCTTTGGCTCTTTGGAACTCTTTGCCAGAGGATGTTGTAAAGGCCAAGACTATAACAGGGTTAAGAAACATGAAGGATAAGTCCATCAATGGCTATTAGCCAGGATGGGCAGATATGGTGTTCCTAGCCTGTTTAGCAGAAGCTGGGAATGGCCAAGAGGGAATGGATGGATCATTTAATGATTATCTGTTCTGTTTATTCCCTGTGGGGCACCTGGCATTGTCCACTGTCAGAAGACAGGATACTGGGCTAGATGGACCTTTGGTCTGACTCAGTATGGCCGTTCTTATGTAACAACAACGTGGTGGTATGTAAAATACAGGAACAGGCCCTTTCTCTGAGAGTACTTTGTAATATAGGATTGCCAGCCCCAAGGATTCAGAAATTATGAGTCAGGTCCCAACAGTCATGAGAGTGGCTTTAGAATAATGAGACTGGCTTTAAAATATCAAATTTTAAATTATTAAATTAAAAATAATAAAATTACCTTCTGGTTTTCGAGCCTTTACATCAAGTTTTTTAGCTTTTTGCCATAACTTTAAGAGCCAGAAACTTAATTTAAAAAAAGATAGCTATGTTTCTCATTTAATCATATGACTCCAGGAGATAGGGCTTTAAGAAAAACACCAATTATGGTGACACTTGTGGCAAAATCAAAAATGGGTAACATTGCTTTTATAATAGCTTGATCTTTAATAGTCTTCTTGACTATACATTTGCATTTTTATAGGAATGTTCTCCCAGCATACCTTTCAGGAGACTGGCCTTTTAGATCTGGCACTATCACTCCACTGGAGGCCTCAGGTGGCTATACTATAACTGGCTGCTGTTTGCTGACTCTCTTTCTATCTCTTCCCACTGGCGAGTTTTCATTCTTAACTCCTGTTATACTTTTACTTATTTGTCCCTGAGGAGACAGTACTGTGACGGGTTCCCCCAGGGTGTCACCTGGAACTGGGGTACCACTGAGCTCCCCATACCCACTGGCCTGGGCTCCCTTTACCCTGTACTGCTGTGACCCCTGCCAAGCCCTCTCCTAGGCTCCAGCACACGTACAGGTAAGGACACACCCAGCTGTAATAAGGGGAGGCTACACTTAAGGAACTGCTCGGCTGCTCAAGGGCACACCTCCCTCTGGAGTATAAACCCCAAATTATACTGTTTTGTGCCACACAGAGATCTGTACAGAATAAGCTCATGAAATTCATCCCCTTCCTCAATGGGAAGAAGGATATGCAACAGCCATTTGCCCCAAGTTTTGACTCCCACACACTGGTTTTAGACAAAGCAAAAATAGGTTTATTAACTACAGAAGATAGTTTTTAAGTGATTGTAAGGGACAGCAAACAGATCAAAGCAGATTATGTAGCAAACAAACAAAAAACGTGCAAACTAATCCACTTATTAGATGGGTGGCCCTTCATTCTGTTGTGTTCGGCTGCCCATGGGTGCACTTTAGAGGGAAATATCCGCAGACCACCTGAATGGAGCTCATGGACCACAGTTTGAGAACCTCTGTTGTAGACAGAAATAGTTGTTTCCACTGGTTCAAAATATTTTTTAAAGCAGTCACAGATGGGTATGTGTTTACAACAGTGGGGTTAAAGAGCACATTTGGAGCAAATAACATATAAAGACAGTCAAAGGTCAAGCTGTATCTTTCTCTGCCACCCCCTCCATCGCCTGCCTTATGGACAAGACAGGCCTGTACAAACAGTGACTCACAAACTCCGATGGGCAACAAAGTACCACTTTGGGCTGGCTCTTCCTGCACCAGCTAGAAAGAATGTTGGGAAGAAACAGAAGAAACGTAAGTGGAGAGACTTCACTGGCCAAAACTCCCAGATAGAGGACATTCAATGAGCAACATCCCAGTGGCTGTGTGACAGCTCTATATGCTGGATCCTATCTTTGTCTTGAGCTCCTGCATAGCTTCTCCAAGCAAAACCCTGTGTTTGCTCAGGCTTTGCTTGCTGGCACAAGAATTTGACCTAAAGAAATTGAGAGAGTGCACTGTTATCCAGAGTTAGGACCACAGGAGAGGGAGGATGTCATAGCTTACGCCAAAATAGTAAAACAATAATAATTAATAATGGAATACTTGTTTATTATTTAATGAAAAGATTTCAATGACAGCAGAAGTCTGAGCTATTTGGTTTGGGAGAAAAATTAAGCCTCTTTAGGGAACATGCAGTGTACAGTGCAAGGTGGAATTGCTAAATGTATATTTAAGGGAGAAAACCAAGAGAAGATGAATGAATGATTTAATAGAAGAAAGAAATCATGCTTTAAAAGATTCATGAATAAATGCAGTTAATGGAATCAGTCACTGTCACAGTTAGTAAACTATGTCAATGTGAAAAAAGTTCTTATTGTCAATTAAACGTACTGAAAGTGAAATCTGTAAAAGGAACTGTCTCTTGTACAAAATGCAAAGATGATTAATTGATATTTTTAACAGAATTAAAGGATTTACTTTTTTCACTGGAAGAGTTTGCTTCCCAGCCTCCTAGTTTTACTGTTATAATGCTCTTAAAGAGCGTGGAAATATCCTTTCATCAAGAAAAGGTGTATTTCCCTCCCTTTGCATAGCTCAAAAATATCAGGAATATTCACCTTAAGGCTGAGACCAAACATAGAAAGTTTAGCTCGAAAAGATGTTTTCCTCATGAATGTTAAAAACAATGAAAAGGGTTGTATGAAGATTAATGGGTAGATGCTATACACTGTTATGCTGACTGCCAGCTAGTTTCCAAGGAAACTCACAGAATGCAGATTCTGTGAATTACTTCTTTAGGGGAAGAGGAAGATCAGTTAAACCAGTCTGGGAAGCGAGTGCTGTAAATATTGGAGAGGAAGTAAAGCCCACGGCTCTTTTGGTGAGAGGACTTCATTTATAGGTTCAGATGCCCCTCCTAATGGGAGATTAAGAGGTTGGGTTACAGATATGACCGGTAGGTCACCAACTCATAGATTCTCTAATTTTAAAAGCCAGATTTGGAGTTTGAGGATCCTAGTTAAAGAATGTAGGTTATTGTTTATGATACCACAGAACTCTGGTTAACTGCTCCTATACATATCTTTGTAAGTACCCATGGGGTTCCGGTGGATTTGTACTTAGGGTGGCTAGCCCATGCTGCCACTGCTACTGCAGCTATATTACTATTTTTAGCGTGCTCGCTTGGATGAGAGCTAGTGCATACACAAGCTGGAAATCATACCCGTAGGTCCTAGTGTGTACATAGCCTGGGCAGTGGGGCTCTCAATTTATTTTTTGTTCTAACTCTATTCAGTTCCCTCTTACTATCCATCTATATTTGGACATAGTCCATTATCAGTATTAGCCTTTGTAAAAAAAATGTTATCTCTTCTGTTTTCTCCTTGTAGAAACTTTTAATTAAAGCAGAAATAATAAGAAACTACAGAGGGTTGGAAAGTCTGTGTTCACATTCAGAGCACTCTTCTAAATACTATTATCCATATCCCCAACTGTTGTAAATCAGCATAGCTCCACTGAAGACAATGGAGCTCAACCAATTTATATCAGCTGAGGATCTGGCCCCTTATCTGTAGAGGAGTCTACAGAGATGATCTTTATCCCCTGGTAAACTGCAACACATAAAATAACCAGGGTTAAATTCCTAGCGGTAAAACCTAAACTGTGTTTTGCCTCAGTTGAGGTGTCCCCCATATTGCATTTAGCTGCATTCTGTTCACATAGAGATTCAAGGTAGCCATGGGAAGCTGGGATGGAACCTCCTGATCAACCTTAACAGCAATGCTATATGTGCAAAACACAATGGCCCAAATTCTGCAATTTCCACCCTGCGGAACCCCATTGACTTCAGTGGCACAGCGTGAAAGTCAGGGAAGAAGTTGGCCCAGTACTTGCAGTGTAGTGAAGACATGGGGATAAGTCAGCCTAAGTGATGTCGACTCCATATGTGAATAACGTAGGTGGAGTAGTGTAATTTAGGTTGATTTACCCCAGTAATGAAGACAAGCTCTCAGTGTAACTCACAAACAGCAGGACCAGTCCTGGATTTCAGATTTTTGAGGGGACAACAGAACAATGGGGTGACCAGTCAAGTCAGTTGGTTCATTGAGACCATGTGCGCCAAATCAGTGGCGTTTACCTCTTAGTATGGGGTTGCTATTGGCCAGGTGCAGCTGGAAGCCTGCAGCCAGTTTGCACTTGTATTGGTTACATTTAGTTCTTACCATACATACACATTAGGGATGAGACAAAACACATAATGAGTCACTGTATCGTTAGCTGCGTATACTTTATTATAGAAACATTAACACGAAAACTCCTTGCTTTCGTAGGCTTTTAAGTCTCACACTTCATGTTATTTTTATAGACTTAGTGTTTGCATTAGGGTATTTTTGTTTTGGTTTGTTTTGGTTTTTGGGATTTTCTCGCAGTGGTATAATTTGTACTGACATTGTTTCACTTGGTTTTGACATTGTATTATTGTCTCCATAGATTTGCAACAACAGCTGCATGAGATTGTGAGATCACACTAAGTGGCATTCAAGTAAATAGGCAGTTATAGTTGGTACAAACACATGAAATATAACCAGTGTGCACGGTATGTAGCTAATTTCCATGCCTAAATACATCAGCTATTTTCCAAACCTCCATTTCTAAACCTAAATATATTTTGTTTCCTCAAAATACCTAACGGGGTTAGTCCACATGACTCCATGGAAAAATTTACTTTAATGTCTTTGTGGCCAGTGCTTGGCACACACAAATCAGTAGAGCCCTGCAAATCCGCAGATACCCGCTTTATATCCACGGACCATTTTCGCAGATGGCGGATTGGATGCAGATACAAATTCCGTATGTGCACAGGGCTCTAAATATAGGCTCTGGAAGGCGGAGAGGCAGCTGGCTGCAGCTCATAACCTATTAGGCTGCTTCCTCGCCTTCCAGAGCCTGTTTTCTTTTCCCCCCATGTACAGAGAAAGGGGAGGTGATAGATCAAGACAGGCAGCAAAATCCCCCATGCATCTATTGCTGAAGTTTAAGCAGCCAAGCAATTCAGGAAACCTCTCCCGACTTCCTTGCTGTATCAAATCAGTTGAAGAGGGCTTACTTTTCAGAAGCAGCTGCCTCCTTCTCCAACTGATCTGATACGGCACAAATGAATCACTGGCTGAGCAACTGGAGATCACCTTCACACCCTCCTGCACCCCTAACCCCTGCACCCCTCTCTGTGCCCTTCCCCCCTGAATTTCCCCCTTTGCCCCAACTCCTGCACCCCCTTCCTGCGCCCATGTGGGGAAACTGACCTGGAGTCATGGAGCTCCTGTCTTTGCTCTTCGCTCCCCCACAGAGTCCCACTAGGAAGTTGACCTGCCAAGCTGAGAGGTGCCCTGGTAAAAATTAAGCACTCTGGCCCTACAGTAGTATTCCCCCTGCATGTTGCCACAGGGAGAACAGTGGCTGGTGCAAAGAAACTGGGATAGCTGAGCTCTAAGTGTGATGACTTATAAATCACAAGCTAAATAGGCGGTAGACTTTCTTATTTTATAATTCAATTTGTGACTTTGAGCTTTATTGACTTAAGGCATTTATTTTATTATTTTGAATGTAAAAGGTCATTTTTTCTGATGCCTATTTTATAATAAGATTGATGTTTAAAATAACAATAACAATAATAATAGCATGCACATTTATTAAACCATATAGCTTTGTTATACAATGCACAGCATGCACACAGAGACTCCTCTTGAGAGGCACTGCGAGACAGCATGCTGCTGGGGGTGTAGTGCAGATGCGGCTACAGGTAGAAGGCAGAGTGTGGATTGGGGGGTTGAATGCAAGCAGATTCTTGTGGATGCAGATCAGATGTGGATCCACATTTTTGTATTCACTCAGGGTTCTAAAGATGAGGAGCAGCATTTACTTAAGCTGGCTCTTTGTCTGGTATTTGCATCAGGTTGCCAGAGGACCCTGCTTTGTAGAGTGGCTGCTCCCTAACATCACCTCTCCAGCCACCACCAAACTTGCAGATTCCCAGCTGCAGGGTGAGGGAGAACACATTGTGGTGCTGCTGCTGTTTTTCTTCCTTTCATTGGATTCATGGTCTTTCCACCCAACTTTCTTCTCTTCTGCCCCTTTCCATACCAAGCAGTGGAGAGGAGAATTTGGCTGCTATCCTGGAGAGTGCAGATTGTTCAGACTACTCTGCCAGGAATGTGTATAGTTTGGTGGCAAGTTGGTAGGCAAGTTTCATGCGGTCTCCAAGATACTAACCAGAACTATATACCACAATATGTCTTCACACACTAACTGTATTCTTGGAATTGCTGGAGTTTGGCCAAATGTACTAATAAAACATAACGGATCAAGTTGTATTTGACATTAAAAAGATGCACCTGTTAAGAGAACTAGAGACAGATTTAGACCAGAGCAACCTCAACTGTTAAATCAACTGTCAACTTTCAGAAGGCTAAAGTGTCATCTTTTTTGTAATGTGCAAAACCACCACTAAAAATCCTCATAAAGCTGCCATGCTGTAATCACCGAATCCCTCTTGTTCCTTCTTCCTCCTCTTTCCTATTAAAACTGGGGTTTTGGCCTACGGAGCTCACATCTCTGGCCATTTTCCTCCCTACCGTTCATCCTAAACTGTCTGCCTGACATATCGCAGGCTGTGCAGAAACTGACTGACACATCGATTTGAGGCAAAGAAGACAGTTGATTGAGACAAATAACATTGATTAACTATCAATTGCTTATCACTCAGTGAGCCATTTTCGATGAAGAATGTATGGTGAAGGGATAAGAAGACTCAACATAAAGGACAATTTCACGCTGATAAAAGACAAATTGGAGAATGGTTAGAGAGAAAACAGACGGATCAGAGATCAGGCAGATGGGAAACAAAAAGTAAAAAGGACAAAAGAACAAGGGAATAAGACCAGAAATGAAGAAATAATTAAAGGAAGTGAAAAGAAAAAAGACAAAATTATTACAAAGCTAGCCTGAAAAACACAAAGAGAAGGACAAGTTCTAACCGAATACTGAGGGGAAGAGAGAAACTACAGGTAGTACCATGAACCCAGACATAACAGCGGTAAACCAAGGCTTTAGTCAAAGTTCCACCCTTTGGACACCCTTAAGTTGATCCAACCCAATCAGTTGCCTCCATGCAGAGATTTGCATCAGTTTAACTAAATAATTTAAAAAACACACCATTAGTTAAACTGTTTAAATATAGGCAAGGCCCATGAGATAGTAAAGCAACGGAAGTTGTCTTTAAACCAACACTTATGTTTTACGACATGATGCTGAACCAGTTCGTACTGTTCAGAAGTGCAATGGGCCTGGGAGTTCATAGCATTAAGGCAGCTCCCCCAACAAATGTGAATTTTAATATTTTAATTTGAAATATCTTAAAATCTTCACTTTGTTTATATGTGTTTAAATTCCTACTTGATGCAATAAATAATATAGAATAAGAGAGCTTCTTAGGAAAACCCTAGAAGAGCTGAGTTCAGAGACATGATTTTTTCCCTCAAATTATCCAGTCCTTCATGGAAATAACTTTGGATATGTTAAGCATTATCTACATCAAAGAAATTTAGTTTAATACTAAAATAGACATTTGGTAAAATGGTTACCTTGAATAATAAAATCTAAAACACAATGGAAATAATGCTAATCTTTGTTTTGCAGATATTCCCCAGGGTCCTTTTCAGTAATGAAGTAAATACTCCTCAGCAAATATCAGGCCTCCTTTTATTTTTTCCTTGTGTTTTTTTTCTTGGCTTTTGTAACTACAACCTCCTTTTCCTTTCTAGCGAGGTGCTTATACCAGCAGTATTAGTTTTTATTCTATTTTTTTCATAGATTCATAGATTCTAAGGCTGAAAGGGACCTCAAGAGGTCATCGAGTCCAGTCCCCTACTCTCATGGCAGGACCAAATACTGTCTAGACTATCCCTGATAGACATTTATCTAGCCTACTCTTAAATATCTCCAGAGATGGAGATTCCACAACCTCCCTAGGCAGTTTATTCCAGTGTTTAACCACCCTGACAGTTAGGAACTTTTTCCTAATGTCCAACCTTAAAACTTCCTGCCTGCAGTTTAAAGCTCCCATTGCTTCTTGTTCTATTCTCAGCAGGCTAATTGAACAAGTTTTTTCTCCTTAGAACCTTTTAGATACCGAAACTGCTGTCTGTCCCCTCGTAGTCTCTCTTTTCCCATAACTAACAAATCCAATTCTTTCAGCCCTCCTTCATTAGGTGTCATGTCTCTTAGAACCTTCATTCATTCTTGTTTTGCTCCTGGACCCCATTTCTCCACACTTATCTGAATGTCTCAGGCCCAGAACTGGACACAATATTCCAGTGAGGCCCACCATCTGCACGAGTAGAGCAGAAACAATGATTCCGCGTGTCCTGCTCACCTTTAGTAATGTGCATTCCAAGATATACATGTTTGCTTTTTTTGCTAACAGTCATCACCTGTTGTAACTCTATTTTAGCTTTGTGGTCACTTAACCCTAGTCTCTTTCTGCCATACTGCTGTAAGACTCTCTTCTCCTTTGTATTGCGTTGAAATCTGATTGTCCCTTCCTAAGTGAGCTCCCTTTGCATTTGTGTTATTTAAACTTTCATCCTGTCGTACTCAGACTTTTCTGCCAATTTAGTCCAGCTCGATTTTGAATATGCCTATCTCTAAAGCAGTTGCGAGTCCCTCCCTGTCTTTCGGTTATCACTCTGCAAATATTAATAAGTTGGATCTTTCTACTGCCAATATCTAGTCTGTTTGATGAAGCATATTTTGAACTCGCAGCTTGGTCCCAAAACAGACCCCTGTGGAACCCCACTTGTTATACCTTTCCAGCAGGATTAGGAACCATTAATAACTATTCTCTGAGTACGGTTATCCAGCCATTTATGCACCCACCTTATAGCAGCCCCATCTAAGTTGTATATGCCTAGTTTATTGATAAGAATATCATGCAAGACTTTTATCCTCATAGACTCAGGCTCATAGACTTTAAGGCCAGAAGGGACCATCATGACTATCTAGTCTGACCTCCTGGATTTACTGGGTTAAATTCAGCCCAGCCCACTGAAGTCAGTTAAGTTGCAGGGATGTGAGCTGAAAACAGTTTTTTTTGCCAATTTTGTTTGAAAAATCCAGTAGAATTTTTTAGGAAGGAAAAGCATTGCCTGTCTACCCAGCAATTCACTGATTAATTGAAAAATACTAAGGGTCACAGTCTGGTTCTTATGTGGGTGCAACCTAGCTTCTTCCCTACTCCCTGGGGGCATATAAAGTGCCCCACAGAGGTCAGGGAAGAGCTAGGACCATGTGTCCACTTCCTTTCTGAGCCAATGCAGAACAACATTGGAGTAATGGAACTAAGCTGCACCCAAGAAAAGGATGCTAGCGTGTATACTTTCCTTTGTGCTGGGGAATAAAGCGGGGCAGTGTGCCTCCCTGGAATTGTGTGACTTTGTACTACCTGAAACTTGGGGCTGTCCACACCAGACATGATCCATCCCCAAGAGACTTTTCAGCAGGCCAGTAACCAGAAGCAATACATTAGAACATTGTGTGAAAATACATGTACTGTTAAAAAATGAGTATTGAATATTGTAATCTGGAGAAGGAGGCATCATATTTTTGGTATTGCAATTAGTATTCGGATGGGATAGAATTTCTTCCTTGATTATAAAGTCATAAATCAAAGTTTATGCATGATTGCCTTTTGGGATATTGATCTGCATCCATACAGACAGCCTAGCAAAGCCTTTTTTAAATTAATACAGCTCTCAAGAGTGACTGAGCAAAGGATTAGTGTACAAGACTGTTAATCAAATTAAGTGTTTCCTAAAATTCTGTAATACATTTTCTCCACAAAGGAAACATTGGTAAGAACTGGTTATTATAATACAAATTATTTATTCTATTATATTCATAATTCCAAATTGAAATATGTTCTCTTCAATGACGTGGTATTTGAATTTTATAGCATGAAACTTGAAGGCAGGCTTGACTGAGGGGACTCCCAGAGAGAAAAGGGGATAAACAGTAGGATAGGAAGGTCTGACGAAAGCTCAGATCCTGCTCACTTCAGTCAATCAAAAGTCCCATGTAGAAACTCATGGTCATCTCTCTATTTAGTATCTTATAAAGATGCCCATCACCATAATATCTCACACCTGGATTAACTTCAGTGGGAGTTTTGTATGAGTAAGGCAAGGAGGATTTGGTCCAAATCACAGAATAAGGAATGTTAACATGAAGGGATATAGGTCCTGATCCGGCAGCCCTTATTCACTTGAATAAGGACTTCCTGTGTCAGTAAGGACTGCAAGCCTGAGCCCTTTGTCTTTTCTGTGATTGCAAATTCCCTGCCTTTTGCCTTGCCTCAGTAGCTTAGGTGAGCAGCTGTGCAGAGATACATAATGTGGGATCTTCCTGCCAGGCTGTAGAGCAGCTGCAAAACCACTCTACAAAGGCTACGTCAGCCTTACCTGCCTCAGGGGTGAGTGGGAAATGGTAGAATCCTTGCAATGGCAAATCGTCTAGCTCCAGCCAAATCAGGCCCCACCCAACCCATGCTACTATGGGGGAAATTGTGCAGAATGGGCTTAAGCACAGTAAGGGAGCGTGCACACCTAATACATTCCCTACCCCCTTTTGTAGAGGGGAACCCTATCAAAAGGCAAAGGGTTTTTTCCATAGCCACAGAGCCCAGGACCCTTGATCCATGTGATCAGGGGAGGAAATGTATACACCTAGAACACTGTTGTTGCTTTCTTATTAATAATTATTTTATTTATTATCAGTTGTAATGGGTAAGGTGTAGAAGTCTTTACATGTTGCAAGCAAAGACTAGGCCCCTTCCCCTCACAAACAAGATAAATAATCTCTTAAATCAAGAAGTACATGTATTTACAAATATTTTTAAATCAACATTGAGAATTAAAAAGGACAAATGGCTATTCCCCAAGTAGATTGTATTATATAAGCACATATTACTGTGCAATTAGAAATCCTTTCTTTACTACAGACAATTACAGGTCATCTTGTAAGAGTAGGAATAAATGATAAATTCTCAGAATGGAGAGGGATAACAATTGGTGTTGCCCAAGGGTCAGTCCTAGGACCAGTCCTATTCAACTTATTCATAAATTATCTGGAGAAAGGGGTAAAAAGTGAGGTGGCAAAGTTTGCAGATGATACTAAACTGCTCAAGATAGTTAAGACCAAAGCAGACTGTGAAGAACTTCAAAAAGATCTCACAAAACTAAGTGATTGGGCAACAAAATGGCAAATGAAATTTAATGTGGATAAATGTAAAGTGATGCACATTGGAAAAAATAACCCCAACTATACATACAATATGATGGGGGCTAATTTAGCTACAACGAGTCAGGAAAAAGATCTTGGCGTCATCGTGGATAGTTCTCTGAAGATGTCCACGCAGTGTGCAGAGGCGGTCAAAAAAGCAAACAGGATGTTAGGAATCATTAAAAAGGGGATAGAGAATAAGACTGAGAATATATTATTGCCCTTATATAAATCCATGGTACACCCACATCTCGAATACTGTGTACAGATGTGGTCTCCTCACCTCAAAAAAGATATTCTAGCACTAGAAAAGGTTCAGAAAAGGGCAACTAAAATGATTAGGGGTTTGGAGAGGGTCCCATATGAGGAAAGATTAAAGAGGCTAGGACTCTTCAGCTTCGAAAAGAGGAGACTAAGGGGGGATATGATAGAGGTATATAAAATTCATTAGTGATGTAGAGAAAGTGAATAAGGAAAAGTTATTTACTTGTTCCCAGAATACAAGAACTAGGGGCCACCAAATGAAATTAATGGGCAGCAGGTTTAAAACAAACAAAAGGAAGTTCTTCACACGGCGCACAGTCAACTTGTGGAACTCCTTGCCTGAGAAGGTTGTGAAGGCTAGGACTATAACAGGGTTTAAAAGAACTGGATAAATTCATGGAGGTTAAGTCTATTAATGGCTGTTAGCCAGGATGGGTAAGGAAGGGTGTCCCTAGCCTCTGTTTGTCAGAGGATGGAGATGGATGACAGGAGAGAGATCACTTGTTCATTGCCTGTTGGGTTCACTTCCTCTGGGGCACCTGGCATTGGCCACTGTTGGAAGACAGGATACTGGGCTAGATGGACCTTTGGTCTGACCCAGTATAGCTGTTCTTACGTTCTTATCCTAATAGTGCTTTGTAATGCACAGAGGTGATCCATATGGAGAACATAACGGTTCTTAAAAAAAGAAGAAAAGGAACAGTTTACACCTGGCAAGGGCCATAAAGGCGATAAGAACATGTTATTTAAATACATTAGGAGCAAGAAAAAGATGAAAGACAGTGCAGATCCACTACTTAGTAGGTTAGGAGACTTAATAACTGATGACATCAAGAAGACTGCTTAATGCCTATTTTGCTTCAGTCTTCATTAAAAATGTTAGTTCTGGCCAGATACGCAACACAGTTAATGTTAACAACAATGGGAAAACAATGTAATCCAAAATAGGGGGGAAAACAGGTTAAAGAATATTTAGGTAAGTTAGATGTATTGTAGTCAGTAGGACCTGATGAAATTCACCATAGGAACTAGCTGGAGCAATCTCGGAACTGTTAGCAGTTATCTTTGAGAATTCCTGGTGGGCAGGTGAGGTCCAACAAGACTGGAGAAGGAAAATTTATTACCTATCTGTTGAAAGGAAAATCAAGAGGACCTGGGTAATTATAAGTCATCAATACCTGGAAAGATACCTGGGACAAATTATTGAACAATCAGTTTGTAAGTACCTGGAGGATAACTGATTTATAAGGAATAGCTACCGTGGGTCTGTCAAGAACAAATTATGCCAAATCAATTTAATTTCTTTCTTTGGCAGGGTTAGTGGTTTAGTGGATGGGGGAAAGCAGTAGATGTGAAATATCTTGATTTAAATAAGTCTTCTGTTACTGTCTTACATTACATTCTCATAAACAAACTAAGGAAATGTGGTCTAGATAAAATTACTATAATGTGGATGCAAAATTGGTTGAAAGACCATACTCAAAGAATAGTTATCAGTAGTTTGCTGTCAAACTGGGAGACCATATCTAGTGGGGTCCTGCAGGGGTCAGTTCTGGTCCAGCACTATTCAATATTTGATTAATTACTTGGATAATGGAGTGGAGAGTATGTTATTAAATTTGCTGATGACACCAGGATGGGATGGATTTTAAGCACTTTGGAGGATTGGATTATAATTCAAAATGACGTGGACAAATTATGAAATTGGTCTCAAATCAACACAATGAAATTCAATAGAGGCAAATGCAAAGTACTTCTCCTTGGAAGGAAAAAATCAAATGCACAACTATGAAATGGGGAATAAATGGCTAGATGTAGTACAGATTAAAAGGATCTGGGGGTTAGAGTGAATCAAAAATTGAATATGAGTCATCAACATTGATTCTGATAACTGAAAAGAGTCTTCAAATATTTTAAGGGCTGTTATAAAGAAGACTGTGATCAATTGTTCTCCATGTCCACTGAAGGTAGGAAAAGAATTAATGGGCTTAATCTGCAGCAAGAAAAATTTAGGTTAGATATTAGGAGAAACTTTCTAGCTATAAGAATAGTTAAGCTCTGGAATAGTCTTCCAAGGGAGGCTGTGGAATCCCAATCATTGGCAGTTTTTAAGACCAGGGTGGACAAACACCTGTTAGAGATCGTCCAGGTTTACTCGGTCCTTCCTCAGAGCAGAGGGCTGGACTTGATGGCCTCTCTAAGTCCCTTCAAGCTCAACATTTCTATAATTTTAGGAACGAGAAACTAATTCAGATTAGAGAAACTATTAGAAAACTGTGCAGAACTTTTATATTAGGCTTTTGAATGGACTTTTATATATTTCAAAGACTGATAATGCATATGTTGAGATATATATTAAAGATTGTGTATATGTAAAATATGTGATAGATTGCAGTGCCAGGCTGTAAGTTCCTTATATCATGACCTTTCCCCACCTCGTCTGCATTTTGCCCATCTATTTATGTCCCCCAAGACGTAAATTAACATTCATAATCTTCATCTTCAAATTGCTGCATTTTTATAAAATCAACCACCAGAAAAATGTTCCTTATTTTCTTCCAAATCTATGCTGACCTGAGATCTCAGATGAACAATATAGTTTCTTGGAACAATGAGAAGTGTAAGATCAATATAATGAATTCCTGCAAATCCTAGGAGCTTTTTATAAATTGGAAGGGGAGATTATTTTCTAATCCTGAGATACAAGACTTTAAAACCATGACATTTTCAAAGTACAGAAAAGTTGTTTTAGATCATTTTTAGAGATGCTTCAAATTAGTTAAATAAGAATTTAAGAATGGTCATATTGGATCAGACCCATGGTCCGTATAGTCCAATATCCTGTCTTCTGATAGTTGCCAGTATTGGATGCTTCAGAGGAAATTAACAGAATGGGGCAATTATTGAGTTTTCCAGCCGCTGTCATTCAGTCCCATCTTCTGACAGTCAGAGGTTTAAGGATACTGGAAGCACAGGGTTGTGTCCCTGACCATCTTGGCTAATAGCCATTGGGTGGACCTATCCTCCATGAACTTATCTAAATCTTTTTTTAACCCAATTATATGTTTGGTCTTCACCACATCCACTGGCAATGAGCTCTGCAGGTTGTGCGTTGTGTGAAGAAGTACTTCCTTATGTTTCTTTTAAGCCTGCTGCCTATTAATGTCATTGGGTGTCCCCTGGTTCCTGTGTTATATGAAGGGGAAAATAACACTTCCCTATTCACTTTCTCAACACAATTCATGTTCTTACAGACAGCAATAGTTGCCTCTTTTCTAAGCTGAACAGTCCCAGTCTTTTTAATCTCTCCGCATATAGAAGCTGTTCCATACCCCTAATCATTTTTGTTTCCCGTTCTCTGTACCTTTTCCAATTCTAATGCATCTTTTTTGAGGTGGGGCGACCAAAACTGCACAGTATTCAAGATGTGGGCCTACCATGGATTTATATAGTGGCATTATGATTTTTTCTGTTTTAGTATCTATATTTTTCCTAATGGTTCCTGACATTCTGTTAAATTTTTTTGACTGTTGCTGCACATGTATTTATTTCCCCTAATGCTTGTATATTTGAATTCATGGTAACTAAGGCACCTTGTCTTACAAACAGGGGGATAAAAAACCTGTCCCTATATACACCTCTACTCTGATTAATGTGAGCCGATATAACACAAATTTGGATTTAATGTGGTAAAGCAGTGCTCCCTGGAGGGGGGGACTGCACACTCTAGTGGATCAAAGCAAGTTCAATATAACACGGTTTCACCTATAACACAGTAAGATTTTTTGGCTCCCGAGGACAGCGTTCTATCGAGGTAAAGGTGTATACATATCTGTCAAAAAACATTTCTAAAGTGTCTTTGCACTTAGATGAAATATGCAAAATAAGGCCCTGATCCTGCAAGTTATTTGACATGGGCAGATATGTGAAGCTCCATTGACTTCATAATGCTAAAATGTTTCATGCTAACGTTGATAGCTCATTTGGTGCACAGGATGATTTTAATTTACGAAGTTGACACTGTCAACCTCATTGATCTTCAGGGCAGCTTTCTATAGGCTCAAGAGTCTGCCCAAACAAAAACGACTTGCAGGACCTAAATGATGGTGTGATATAAGTACTGATTGACACTTATTTGGGATAACTTTCATAACTCATTCATAGCTTCACTGTTCATGAATAACCCAGTCATTCCTATCTGTGTACCATCCCGTCATGTATCCTATGTGTAAACTTTTAAATAATTCTGTTGCATTATATTTTAATATTCTTTTTCCTAAAGGCCTCACCATTGATGTATGTGTTATAAGCATCCTGAATCATTCATATAATCATATTTTTTCACACCATATATTAGAGCCCGTGTGGTTCCCATGCACTGTTCCAGAGTTCTCAGATCTGGAAGAATCATCTTTTTTCCATGTTTTTGAGAAAGTTGTGCTTTTTCTTATAAAATGCATGTTGATGGGGGACAGGTGCTCTCTAGTGGGTCAAGCAAATTATTAGAAGCCAGTATCTGATAATCTTAGTCACAGAATAGTGTCTTTCTTCTCATGCAGTCCCATTGATTTCAGTGGGGCTAGCCAAGGGATGCAATACTATTCAACATAGGGTGTTAGAATAGTGCCTGGGTGGTTATAAAGTCCTATTTGTTATTCCAGGTACCTATTTCCATAATCTCCTAGTACTTTGTTATCTTGATCTTTGTCTACATTTTTTCAAATGTTTTTGGGAGGCAGTGTGAAGTCTAAGTGCGTGGCATCAGATGAGTTGGGTGAGGGATAGCTCAGTGGTTTGAGCATTGGCCTATTAAACCCAGAGTTGTGAGTTTAATCCTTGTAGGTGGCCATTTAGGAATCTGGGACAAAAATCTGGGGATTGGTCCTGCTTTGAGCAGGGGGTTGGACAAGATGACTTCCAGCCCTGATATTCTATGATCCTCTATGACAGTGAGTGAAGGATTATATGGCAGCATGGAACTTGCTGGACCCTATAACTGTTTGTAACCAAGGCTAATGCAGCATATTTTTTTTCCTCCCTCAGTGGTTAGACCACATATAGAGATTTATGAGTCTGTTATTGTGTCTGAGCTAAGGAACCCTTGGCTTTAATGGTCACTTAGTTCAAGCTATAGCGGCTCATGTGTTCAGATCCAGAGGTCCCAAGTTCAATTTTCATATGGGGCCCAATAATAATACCTAGTGCTTTACAAAGGAAAGTCTCATTATCCTAAGGTCATCCACCATACCAGTGGCAGAGCTAGGAGTAGAACCCAGGTCTCCTGAGTCCAATGCACCAATGCAATATTCCCTAGGCAATGGTGGTCCCCCTGCTTAAAATGATATCCCTGGTTGAGTGATCTTTGCGGACTGGCCACAGGCCTGTTGGATCTAAAAGCATTTGTTTTGAAGCTGGACTCCACTGAAATACACTTTCAGCCTTGTCTCTTGTTTAACAACAGGGTTTTTTTTTTTTGGTTTACAGTTTATAATTAATGCATATAATTATTCCCTATGGTTGATGGGGCTAATAATGCTCATCAAGTCTGGTGTGTTGATTAATTAGATAACGTCTATAAAGAGCTTTGAACATGAAAGTACTGTTTCAGTACTAAACAGTATTATTAATGGTATCTTCTTTCTGAGATTCTTATAGGAATATTGGATTGCATTCGACTTGTGTGCATGCAAGGAGATTGTGTGCTTTGGCCAAAGAGGGCTGGTGATTCAACCCAATGATTTCACTGGAAGTTGTGGATGTGCAATGAATGTGTGAATAGGTTCTTAATAAGCGTGGCTTGACATGTCAAAAAAAGTTACATCCATTCTCTTACTCTTTCCTCTCCTAATTTACAAACGCCAGGCCCAATTTGATCACCCCTACTCCCAGATATTGAAAGAATACTTAATACAGCACATTACATTACAAGAGAAAATTCAGAAGCACAAAATAAATCCATACATTAAGGAAAACGCTTGCTCATTTTCAAGTAATCTCTTCAATTGACATAGAGTTCACAATACACATGCAGTTTACATAATTTAACAATTACATACCTCTGAATCTATAACTGACAAGCCTAACTTAGTCGGACTGATAAATTACAGGCTGCATTAAGTAATGGGAATGATTTAAGAGTGTTCTGTATGAATGTAGCTGAATCACTACAATGTGTGTCTTTTTTTTTTTTTAAGGATTTATTTTAAGACCTTGGATTGCTATCATAAACACTCTGTTAAAGTTTAACCATGCAAGCAGGTCCATTTTAAAAGACAGTCATTTATTTGTCTAGCAATAAACAATAATTTATGATACCCAATATTGGTTTACCCTTACTCTCCAACTCTTTGGCAGTGACATAATGATGTTTAGTTGCTTTTGCTGACAAAACTATGTAATTATCATCTGTATTATTATGTGAGACAAAAATACTCCCTGTGTTTAAAAAAAAATAATGGTTCGAAAGTTGGAGTGGAGCCTGGAATTTATTTTGGTTTGAAAGTCTGTATCAGTGTTAGATCAGAGACATCTGTTCTCCCTTACCATGAAAAAAAAACTTCCGGAAGAAAACTTGTCAGACTTTTTTCCTGGGAAGAGTCTAGTGCAGGGGTGGCTGCCAGAAGTGGTGGCATGGTCCTCCTCTGGCTCCTATGCACTCCAGTGGCCCCGCTCAATCAATAATTATTGCAGGGACAAGAGGTACCTTCTGATATGAGTAAGAATCCTGGCTTCAAGTTTCAGTACAAATTACATTGTTTGCCGGGATCTGCCAAGAATACCACTAAATATATGATTACATTAAGCAAGTCCTAAAGTGTCCAAACCATTAATTATCATTAAGGCTGCGAGTTTGTCACAGAGGTCACAGAAGTCACGGATTCCATGACTTTCTGTGACCTCTGTGACTTCTGCAGCAACCGGTGTGCCTGGCTCACGGGTAGCTCAGGCAGCCCCTGTGCCAGGAGCATTGCTCCCCCGCCCAGCAGTAAAGTTTGCGTGTGGTAGGGGGCAGGGGATTGGGGCACTGGACAGAGTGAGGCGGGCTCTGTTCAGCACATATCTGGGGGACTCCCCGGAAGCAGCTACATCCCCTCACTCAGCTGCTAGGTGAAGGTGTGGCCAGGCAGCTCCCATTGGCTGGGAACCTGCCAAAGAGCACCAGCACCATGTGCCATCGCCCCCAGCACCAGCAGGGGTCCTGGGCCATATACCACCACCCCAGCACCAGTGGGGGTCCCAGGTCGTGCATCGCTGCCCACCCTGCCAAGCAGCTGGGGAGCCCTCCCCCAGCACCCATGGGGCCCCCTAGCAGCCCTCCCAAGTTTTATTCACTGGTATTTTTAGTAAAAAGTCATGGACAGGTCACGGGCCATGAACTTTTGTTTACTGCCTGTGACCTGTCCATGACTTGCATGTTAAATCTATCCTCCAGAAATCAATGCATAATCTGTTGTTTGCTAAAACGACTTCTTTAGGTGCTTGGGTGGATTTTCAAAGGAGCTTTGATGCGAAGAGGGTTGGGCTAGCTACAAGACTCCTGATAATTCTGGAAGAAAAACCTCATTCAACATTTGGAAAAGCTTCCTCCCATATTTGACAATGTTAGGCCTCACAAATTAAAGCAGACCAGTTTTCTTAACTTGTGAAGAAAGTTAACACAATGAAGTCATGCAGGGAATAACTCTGTAAATCCTATAAACATTGAGAATAAAAAAAGTTGCAAAGTTAATTATGCATTAGTGCATAGATATTATTCTGAATGGTGTGTAGATTGCTTTGGAAAGTAGATGGGAAATACTGAATTAATCCGTTATTTTGTTTATAAAGCATTCAGAGGTGCATTAGGAAGGGACATGTCAGAAGACAGCCAAATAAATTGTATTTTCAGTGTTGCAAACTCTCATGATTTGAATATAAGTCTTGTCATATTTAGTGTTTATCTTGAAAACCCAGCTCCTGGAGTCATGTTATTATGTGGAAAATCTCAACTTTCACTTTTAAGAAAGTAAGGATTTGTCACTTATGATTGCAGAGTAAAGCTTGAAAATGTAAACCTTAAAGGCATGATAACTAAGGGACAAATAAAAATCAAAAAAAATTTTTAATCACATGATTTTTAAGCTAACCTCAAGTTTTGGGGGGTTTGTGGGATGGGGGGTGGAGGATGGGGTGAGGGAAGGGCAGTCTGATTAATTTTGAACTTTTGGATTTGGAAATACTGCAATCTAGATAGGAGCTTGATGCTACATATTCACATGAATAGCCCTTACTAAATTGACTAATCCCACTTAATTTAATAGGCTCAATCCAGTACTAGCAAAATCAGTGGCAGCTGCCCCTGACTTCAGGGAGAATCAAGCCACACTGATTAAAGACCACTTTTGTGACTAAAACTTTGCATGATCAAGCTCATGCTTTGCAAATACATAATAACTTTTTTCCAAGGATCCCAAAGTACTTTACAAACAATGTTAAGTGAAAATCCACTTGACATTGGCCTTTGCTGAGTTTCAATTGCTTTGGTGATGTGATATTTCACGTAGAATTTTCCACAGTGGTGAACAACATTGATGTTGGGAAGGAAAGTGTTTGCAGTATCTGGATTGCCATGGAAATTTCAAGGCAGATTTTCATGATGGATTTAGAATTAGTTTCAAAATGGAATTGGTGATCATAGGCTGGGAATTGCATAGACAAAGCCATGCATTTCCTTTTGTTTCCCAACTAACTGAAGCTGTCCTATGTGTCAGCAATGCCATTTTGTATGCTCTTCCAGGAAAAAAAAAATGTAGTGGCTGTTGTTTTTCCTTGGGTAGGAACCCTGGAGTTTCCCTAGTAACTGCTCACCAGGATTTATACAGCACGTCTCTCCTCAACATATCTGGCAGCTAGTGGCACAACACAGAGTAGTTTTGTGCATTTGCCTTCTGCACTATTGGTGGGAGATGAATTCTTACCTCCCCAAGACCCTCCTGGATCGGCACACCCTGCCCTGCAATCTTCCCCAATCCCTGTCACAGAACACCAGAAGAGGGAACAGGCCTGTCATCCCCTAGAGCTGGTGAAATAATTCAATGAAATGCGTGTAACCCACTCAGTGTGATGCTCCGTCCCTCTCTAGTTGTAGCTGAGCCACAGATAGAGGTTGCTGAACATGCTATATCAACCTTGGGTAATTAACTTTAATGTTTTAGCTCAGATAATAGAGGCTCATGCATTTAGATCCACCGGTTTCAGTTTGATCCCCATTGCCAACAACACCCAGGGGCATAGTGTTACAAGTTGGTAACAGAGGATAGTTTCAACCCAACAGCCTCCGGAGTCATGGACCCAGCACAATTCCATGTGGTTTATGTTCACAATCCGACTTAATGAATGAATTATTTTCCCATCCACCATAGATGCTGACTGCCTCTGATCCTCCATACAATTAGACAGCACCATATAGAGGTAATGGGAATTTGTCAGGAAAGGATCAGTCACAGGCACGGAAACTGGAACAGGACAGAAGGTCACAGGCACTGCTGGTTCCCCCTTTGGATTCAAACTTTGAGGTGCTTTTTCTGAATTGAACTCCAAACCTTGTAAGTTTCTCCATCACTAGCTTTGTGTAATTTAAATGTTCAGCAGGCTTGTTGCATGCTGTCACAGTTCAGCTCAACTGCACCTGTATTCCCCCTCTGTGGTCCACCAGGGGTACCCTCTTCTAGGCTTCTGGCTCTCAGACATCAACTCTCTTGGGCAGAGAGACACATCTCTCTCCCTCCTGAGTGAGGTTTTTCCAGGCTGCACTGTTGCCTGCCTACACTGTGATATTCCCAGCAAGACAAATTGCCTAAAAGGTCAACATCTGCACTTTGCTTTCTCTCCAGGGGCTATGCCCAGTGTAATGTCCACAGTTTCAAGTTGCCATACAGCTCTTTCTAAGCAAGCGCATTTATTCTTAAGGTGAGAGCATTACAGAGAAAACATTTAAAACAAAACAATAGAAGAACCTACATTCATGCTAAAATGTTTACCAGAGAAACCGCAACTTCAACCTCGGGCTCTGGTACGTGTCAGTCCTTCAAAACTTGCTGCTGGGTTTTCCCTGTGGTTATAAGTTCATAATTGTCTGAGATTTAGGAACAGAACAACCATGAATAGTTCAGTCTCTCCTTCATACAGCTTGGGCCCTCGAACCTACGTAACAGGTGATCAGCAGATGACCCACTCCTCAGGGCACAGCTTCAAAAGGCTGGGTTTTTGGATAATTGGAGGTGGGGAATTTGCATTCACCTCCTCCTAGATATTCCCCAGGAAAACCACTTAACACTTTTTGTTCCAAAATCCATTCTTAATGTATGGCACATTGTTCACTAGAGTTCTTTGAACCCCCAGGTCTCACATCTATCACATCTCCTCTCTCAAGAGGTTATATACAGTCCTGGCCCGCTATAATAAATAAACCATTCACTAAATACAATGGACCTCAGAGTTTCTTAAACTTCATTCAGTAAGGTCTCTCAAGGATATTGCAATAGTATAGAATATTAAGGCTAGAAGGGACCTCAGGAGGTCATCTAGTCCAACCCCCTGCTCAAAGCAGGACTAATCCCCAGAGATTTGTACCCCAGTTCCCTAAATAGCCCCCTCAAGGATTGAACTCACAACACTGGGTTTAGCAGGCCAATGCTCAAACCACTGAGCTATATATCTGTCACACATGCTTTTATATAGAGTGGTTTACTGTGTGCTTTTGCAATGGAGAGGCTGAGGTTTGTATGTTTTGTTTTTTATTCTGTTTCTCTTGTGTTCTTAGCAGCAGGGCAAGAATTACTTAAAGGGGCAAAGGTTATTTCTGTTTGGTGTTCACAAGTAAGTAGGGCAAAAAACTGTGGCCAGCACTAACACAAAATTGTAAAGTATGTAAGCTGAGCGTGTCACAGGCATTTACTTGGAATGTAGGATCAGTGCAATGTATACAGTTGTGATGTAAACCAAGTATAATTGAGATCCAAATCATCCCCAGAAAGAACAGCACTTTAGTCATTAAGTGGATTAAATGCTACCAAAAAAAATCCAAAAACAAAACAAAACAGGAAGAACTGGGGCACTTGAAAGTAGAAGTGGAAGAGAAAAGAGTGTTCTTCCAAGATATACTAGCATCATTTGGAATATGATTATGTGAAAAAAAATGCACATAATGTGATTCTGTGAAGCAGAAACAGGAAGCCTGAGTGAAGAAGCAGAAAGAGGCTCCTACAAAACTTCAAGGTGAAGACTGACAAGAAGGTATTTGAAAAAACTCAGGAAGACACAGGCAAAACATGAAGCATTTACAAAAGAGAAGAGTGCAAATGTGTTAAAACATGCATAGACAAACAAAGGTGCCACAGAAAACTGGATGTGGTCTGGTAGGAACAAGGAGGGCAAATACACCTTGCCTTCAATTCAGGCTTATGCAAAATAGCTGATAATAAAACAAGCAAGTTCTTTAAGGAATAAAATATTGCACTAAACTACTCCCAAAATCCTGGAAAATTTCAGCAGACCCAGGATTTGAACACCTGGTTCTCTCACCCACTGAGTGGCTCCAAAATGGAATTGTCAACTGGGAGATCCATAGATTTCAAAACCCAAAGGAACCACTGTGATCATTTAGTCTGACCGCCTGTGTAGAACAGACCATAGAATTTCCCCAAAATAATTACTGGAGCATATCTTCTAGAACAGTGGTTCTGAACCTGTTTACCATTGTGGGCCACATATACTGCTCTCTATGTGTTGTGTGGGCCGATACACACAATATATATACTACCTGTATGGACCAAAGGATGTCACATGGGCTGCAGGTGTGTGCTGATTGGGCCATGGATTGAGAACCACTGCTCTAGAAAAACATCCAATCTTGATTTAAAAATTGTCAGTGATGAAGAATCCACCAAGACCCTTGTTTCAGTGGTTAATTACTCTCACTGTTAAAAATTTACCCATTTCTTAGATGCCATTCTAGAACCTCACAGGCATTTTAAGGATTATTCTGGCTGACAGTCAAGAATGTTTAGCTCCTTTCCTGACATTGTGTATTGCATTCAGGTTGAGTGGAGTCTGTGACTCCTGGAATGCTGGAGAAATTGGGAGATCCTGAATGAAGTCTGGCTACCTCAAAGGGGTGGATCCAACTTGATGATGTGAAGAAACCCCTGCAAGCTGCAGATCTTATTCATATTAAAGTATGGCAAACACTTGTAGGCCCAGGATTTAGTCATAAAAAGCTTGAGTTTCTCTTAAACCAATTCATTTTCTTAAAATATATTGCTTCTTCAGTGATTTTAACTGCTTTATTTCTGGCAAACACTCCCTCAGTTCAGTTAAATATTAAAAACATTTCATGCAATAGTAAGATAGTGATCCTTTTAAATGCTTGGGAGTTTTACATCTTAACTAAGATGTTGTCTCAAAAAGGAGAGTGCAAAGAAAGAAAAATACAAAAATGAATTTGTAAAGTTGAAAAGTAACTATGAGATTTACCGAAAACAGAAGGAATTATGCAAGGCTAGGAAAAAAACCATGTGTGAGTAGCATTCTAACTAATACATTAGAATGTTTTTCAGCAGTTTTGGCTTCACCAACATAACAGGCCAAACTATGTACAGAAACAGTTTAAGGGAAGCCATAGGTGAAATCATGTTTCAATCTGATTTTCAAACACAGCTCAGAATTGTAGTACAGACCAAGCAAATGTTTCTTAGGAAATTTCCTTTGATCTTTGTTGCAACATCTGCAGTAAATGTTGAAGTGGAATGTTTGAGACTGATTCCTGTGAAAGACTTACTTCTCCCCAGTCACTACAATATGCATATTTCAGCTAATTTTATGAATTAGAATGATCTTAATTTGTAAATTGATTAAGTTTAGGGACAGTTATCTGGGGCTCTGTTAATACAAACTATGTCCCATAGAGAGGACCATGACATTTGCTTTAACATCTAATTTATTTTAGACATTTAATTATATATATTGTAGCACAGTGGAAATACGCTATTCAGGGATAGCAGAAAATTGAATCTAGCACCTTTTGCACATAAGAATAATTAATCTCTGAAATTTTGTAGCTTGCTTGCCAAAACTCTTTGCCTGCCACTTATTATTTACATTAAGTTCATAAAAGAAGAACACATGGCATTCGGGTTATAAACATTTTCACTCTATGAAGGCTAATTTTTTTACAAGACATAAATTTTAATATTGGAAGAAACTCTTACAAAAACAAGAAAACAGAATTTATCCTTTATGGCATTATCAGATTCCTTAACAAGTTACTGCAAGTTTTTAGTTGAGGTTTACTTTGGAAATGGTATAGAATGCATACAGAAAGTCCAGTTTATGCATAAATACTGTTTTATTCAAGGCAAGGATGTTGCTATGGCTAAAGTGGAGAAGTGGGAGGTAGAGATCTGGATTATCTTCCTGGTTCTGATACAATATTGTTGGGCGACCTTGGCCAAGTCACGTCAAGTTTTTTAGAAGTGGGTGAGTGCCTCCATTGTTGGGTATCCAACTTGAGATACCTCAGACCTAAATTTTTTCAAAAGTGCCAAGTATCAGTTTCTCCCATTAACTTCAACTGTGGTTGTGGAAGGGTAACACCTAGAGCTAAAATCAAGGCACAGGTCATCCAAATCAGTAGCCACTTTTGAAAGTGTGGGCCATAAGTAATATTTTGAAAGATTTGGAAGATTTGAGTAATGGAATGCTGTGGCCAAGCAGATTCTCCATCCAGCTCAGGAGAGGACTGTGGATAATGGGCTGGGACCATCTGATAAAAGTCCAACTCCAGAAGTCTGCCTTATATGGTGAACGCGGGCAGGATTCAAGGACCAGGCTAGAAAAGAGTTACAGATTTGGAGATCAAGGCATGTGGAGTGACTCCTGCAACTGGTCCCAGCTGCTCTATTTTCCTATTTAAGAAGAGGAAGCCAATGGCCAGACTGAAGAAAATGAGGTTATAAATTAGAAACTCAGAATGAGAAAGTCTCTCTCTATTTTGAGATTGTGTTTGTACCCTATAAGGAAGAACTCATACTGGGACTGTTAGTTCCTGAAAGAAGAAGCTGGGAGGATGGAATGTGCAATTGGAAGAGCCCACCCTATGGCAGTCTCAGATCAGTAAAATAAGAAATTACTTACTGTAACAGCGTGGATTCATCTTACATGAGTGCCCCTTCTGGGTGGGTGTGTCTGTGATCTTTAAACAGTGCCAGCCCTGATATTGGGCTGTACCCCCAGGGCTTCCTCCCTGAAGGCAATGGTTTTGTCCTGTCTGGTCTGTTTTGGCCCCAGCAGGGGGCCTCTGGGCCTAGTCCACCCCATCACACTTCATCTTCAGTTTTATTTTTTCTTTCATCTTGTTAACAACTATGTTATTTGGAGAGCTAGTTGAAACCTGGGGTTTCTGTTTCACAGGAAATGTTGACATTTTGAAAATTGTTTTCATTCCAGCTGGGAAGGAAATCACATTTTTAAAATTTCCCACAAACAGGAAATTATGAAAAAAAATCCGTTTTGAAAATTTATTTTCAGAAATAAATGTTCCAAAATGAAATGGTTTTAATTTTTTCCATTTTTATATTTTTATACTATTTTGTCATATACAATATAATAATATAATAGACAAAATATTCTACTTTAATTTTTATATTTTTTAAGAAGTCAGTAAGGGCAGTTGCTACTTAGTACTAATTAAAACATTTTATTTTCTAGATCAAAGTGTATTTCCTGTTTGTGTTGTAAAGAAACAGTTTGATACTTTGATGTAGAGTATAAGCACTCAGTATACTAAGCATAAGAGCAGCTGTTTTCAATATCCTAGAAAAAATTATTCCAGGATAACACAAAGATAATGAAAACAGCTCCTCTACTTCATTTTGTGCAGTGCTAGATTTTCTAGCTCAAAATGTCAGACTCATTACAACGATAAAAGGAGACACTTTGATCTAGAAAACATGTTTCAATCAATGCTAAGTAGCGGCTGCCCTTAATGATTTTAAATAAAATCAATTAATAGAACATTTTACTATTATATTATGTCATAATGACCTGTTATTATGTACTACTACCACTGACATGACATGAAATGTAAAACTAAAATTACAAAAATTGTTTCAAAACAAAATTTCTAAACTTTTCTGAAATGAAAATGTGATGCGAAATTAATCAAAAATGATATGATACAATGAAAAATGTGTTTAATCAAAACAGACTTTTCCCATGGAAAACTGTATTGATGAAAATTTTCTGAGCAACTGTAACTGTTTACATGTGCTATGGTAGTGCTTCAGGACCCAATCATAGATCAAGGCCCCACTGTGCTAGATGCTGTACAAACACAGAACAAAACTATAGTCCCAGGCCAACGGAGTTTACAGTCTAAAATATAAGACAAAACACAACAGATGGATACAGGAAGCAGGTGGGTAGCACAAGGCAATGAGACAAAATTGATGGAAATAATGCAGTGCTGCTATATCATCGCAAACTGAGTTAGTGCTTGAAATTAGTGCTTCATTAATTACCAGAATATTCAGAGTGGGGTCAGAGTGGGTTGAAGGTGAGCAGGTAGTGTGTCTGTTTAAATTTACAATAAGGATGAGGGTTAAAAAAAAGGTTTTGATGTGAACAGGGCCAGCCTTACAGGTGGGCAACATGGGCAACTGTCCAGGTCACTGTGATTAGGGGGGTGCCATGGTCACCCACACAGCTAGTCCAACACCCCTTTGCCCCCCATGTGCTGGGTCTGGAGCTGGGAGTCCTACCATGTGCCGGGCTCCAGCTGCTAGTCCCAGCCGGGCTAGGGATGATGGGACTTTCCACTTGCACAGTATGGGCCATTTCTGGGGCTGGGTCAGACCTTGCTCTGGGAATCTCCCCTGGCTGCAGGAAACTCTGCATCCCACTGCCCCCGCAACACACTTCCTGCACCCATCACTCCCTAGCCTCAGGGGAGAGGTCCCTGTACAGGGAGCTGCCCCCGCTGCCTCATTTGCCCAAGGCACCATTTTCTCTGTACTGCATTTAATCTCCTCGTTCTCAACTCTTATTTTTTGCAAGGATAACATGATGTTTATGTAGTTATTATGAACAATTCTGTTTTAAGAAATGAATTGTATAGATTTTTATATGTGTGTGTTCATTCCTCACTGAAAGTACATGATAAAAATATATTGGCAAGAAAATTGGGTTTGAGAGGTCTTGAGCCAAATCTTTAACACCCCATGCAACTTAGTTGCAATCGGCTAAATTTAAGAAGGTAGAAGAAAGAACAGAATTTGGTCCTGTAGCGTTTTTCTATATATATTTATTACTCATTCCTAGTGATCTGTGTTCATATCGTGCTGTGTAAACGTTTTAAGGCACCTACCCCTTCCCTGAATCCAATCTCACTCTTCTTTAAGTTGGGTTTTGGTGGGTGGGTTTTGGGTGATTCCTAAATCTATGACTAATTATGCATCAAAAGTTTACTTTTCAGAAAAACTTATCTGTTATTGGTTTTAATTTCTCAGTTGTAATTCATAATATGCATTTTTTAAAGTAAAACCAGGCAATGAATTACATATGTTGGCCATGTCTAAGCAACTGTCCAAGAATCAGAATCCTTTAGAGTTGTTCTTAGTACACTTACAAGTAACATTCAGCACTCTAATATATACAGAAGCAATGTGCTGAATACTACTAACCCTAACCCTAATGTAATGCCAATATTTAAAAAGGGCTCTAGAGGTGACCCCAGCAATTACAGACTGGTAAGTCTAACATCAGTACTGGGCAAATTAGTTGAAACAATAGTAAAGAAAAAATTGTCAGATGCATAGAAGAACATAAATTGTTGGGCAAAAGTCAACATGGTTTCTGTAGAGGGAAATCATGTCTTACTAATCCATTAGAGATCTTTGAAGGGGTCAATGAACATGTGGACCCGGGGGATCCAGTGGACATGGTGTATTTAGATTTCCAGGAAGCCTTTGTCAAGTTCCCTCACCAAAGGCTCTTACGTAAATTAAGCTGTCATGGGATAAGAGGGAAGATCCTTTCATGGATTGAGAACTGGTTAAAAGACAGGGAACAAAGATTAGGAATAAATGCTAAATTTTCAGAATGGAGAGGGGAAACTTGTGGTGTTCCCCAAGGATCAGTCCTCGGACCAATCCTATTCAACTTATTCATAATTGATCTGGAGAAAGGGGTAAACAGTGAGATGGCAAAGTTTGCAGATGATACTAAACTGCTCAAGGTAGTTAAGACCAAAGCAGACTGTGAAGAACTTCAAAAAGATCTCACAAAGCTAAGAGATTGGGCAACAAAATGGCAAATGAAATTTAATGTGGATAAATGTAAAGTAATGCACACTGGGAAAAATAACCCCAGCTATACATACAATACAATAGGAATGGGGGCAATTTAGCTGCAGCAAATCAGGAAAGAGATCTTGGAGTCATAGTGGATAGTTCTCTGAAGACGTCCACGCAGTGTGCAGCAGCAGTCAAAAAAGCAAACAGGATGTTAGACATCATTAAAAGGGATAGAGATTGAGACGGAGAATACTTATTGCCCTATATAAATTGATGTACCCCACATCTTGAATACTGCATCTAGATTGTCTCCTCATCTCAAAAAAGATATACTGGCATTAGAAAAGGTTCCAGAAAGGGCAACTAAAATGATTAGGGTTTGGAATGGGTCCATATGAGTAGAGATTAAGAAGCTAGGACTTTCCGCTTGGAAAAGCAGAACTAAGGGTGATATGTAGAGGTATATAAATCATGAGTGGTGTGGAGAAAGTGAATAAGGAAAAGTTATTTACTTATTCCAATAATATAAGACCTAGGGCCACCAAATGAAATTAATGGCAGCAGGTTTAAAAGAAATAAAGAAGTAGTCTTCACACAGCGCACAGTCAACCTGTGGAACTCTGTGCCTGTGGAGGTTGTGAAGGCTAGGACTCTAACAGGGTTAAAGAGAACTAGATAAATTAATGAGGTTAAGTCATTAATGGCTATTAGCCAGGATGGGTAAGGAATGGTCCAGCCTCTGTTTTCAGAGGGTGGAGATGGATGGCAGGAGAGAGATCACTTGATCATTACCTGTTAGGTTCACTCCCTCTGGGACACCTGGCATTGACCACTGTCGGCAGACAGGATACAGGGCTAGATGGACCTTTGGTCTGACCCAGTATGGCTGTTCTTATGTTCTTATGTCCTTATTGAGCTTTAAGGTCAGAAGATGCCATTGTGATCATCTAGTCTGACCTGCAAATTGCAGGCCACAGAACCTCACCCACCCACACCTGTAATAGACCCCTCTCCTCTGGCTGAGTTACTGAAATCCTCAAATCATGGTTTAAAGACTTCAAGTTACAGAGCATTCACCATGACTGAAAAAGTTAAATATTTATGAAGGGAGTCAAAAATTTGAAATTGTCTAGAAAACTGAATAACATAGCTAAGACCTAATGATATATGCTGAACTAGTGAAAAGCAGACTTGAAAGCAATAATTTCTCATTAATGGAAAACAGTTTGATATAATACAATAATAAGTTTTTAGCTTCCAGTATATTTTAGAAATGTACAGATAAGTTTCATAGCCTTAGAGAAGTTGCATAAGCCAGGATGGTGAGAAGTATATTAAAATGTCTTAAATCATGTGAAAAGCTTTAGGCTGTCCAGAGACTCATAAATGTGTAGAAAGAAATTAAATCTCTAAGGAGAATTATTAAAATAACTCTCCTTTCTTGGAGGCTTTGTTTGGCTCTTGAGCGGTGTTCCACTGCTGTATGTACATTCAGAAAGGCTGAAAGCGAATCAGGGGAATGGACCAATAAGCTGCCAATGCAGGGGAGGGACCAGTTGGGAAGTGGACCAATCAGGGCTCTTTCTGAACTGCAGTGTCTGCTCTGAGAAAATCTCTGATATTTCCTGTTGTTGGAAAAATTTACCCGGACAGAAGATGGAGGCTCAAAAAAGAGGCAGTGTCTCAGAATATTTTGAAACAATGCGCTAGACAAAGTTATGATGGAAAGGCAACTTTTCACCTCTGGATCCAGCCTTTTGAAACTGTGTCCTGAGAAGAAACCCATTGCCTACAGATCACCTGTTAAATCAGAGGTCCCAAAATGGGTTAAAGAGTGACTCCCAGATTCATAGGGATTCTTGTTCTGAGATAACAGCTATTATGAACTTGTGACCACAGAAAAACCTAATTATGCTGTTTATAGTCTCTGAGGAGAAGGCAAAGCAGGCCATGCTGATGCAGTCTGTCTTGCTGGGGAATTCACAGTGTAGGCAACTGTGCAGCCTAGAAGTACCCCGGTTAAGAGAGAGAGATGCAAGTCTTTGCCCAAGAGAGGTGACAGCTGGGGAGCCAGAAGCCTGAAACCACAGAGGAGGAGTACAGGTTCAGTCACCCTGAACCGTGACAGGTGTGTCCTTATGAGTGAACTGAACTGTTTGGTAATTGAGCTGATGGGATAGCAGTGACAGAACTATGTGTCCACACTATTCATGCTGTTTGGTTCTAAGGGTTAGTTTACACTGGGGAGGGGAATCGATATAAGATACACAACTTCAACTACGCTATTCGTGTTGCTGAAGTCGAAGTATCTTAGTTCGACTTACCTGGCCGTCCTCACAGCGACGAATCGACTGCCGCGGCTCCCCCGTCGACACTGGTTATCCCTCCTGCTGAGGTGGAGTACGGGCATCAATTTGCGGATCGATTACTACCCGCCAATCCGACAGGTAGTATAGGTATGCCCTAAGTTTTGCCCCGCTTCCACATGTGTTTTATTATACCATTGCAGTTTCAGTGTCCTCTGGGTTACCTATCCTGCAGTTCTTGGCACAGCTCCCTTAAATAGTGGCTTCTGTGAGATTTCAAAGAGCCGTCAGGGAGCACTGGGAGTTGTGGGGAAAGCAGTTAGACTCCCGTAACCCCACTGGAAACTCCCATAAACTCTGAGAGCCAACACTTTTTCCTAAGCCTTCTCTCAAGATGGTGACCAAAATGAACATTCAGCTCTTCTTGCTCAGCAAGAAAGTTTTCTCCTGGAGCTTTTGAAAAGCAGTTTTGAGGCATCTGTGGTGGCTGCAGTGAATGGTTAGGCAGTGCCCGTGAAGAGCCGGAGCCAGAAGTGAGTAGAGTTTATGCTACAGTGGTGGTGCACCCCCCACCCCCCCACTCCTGGAGAAGTCAGCTCCATGGGGTACTTGAGGATGTTTACTGGGAGAATTTGCTCCAACCATGACAGGCAGTGTTTCCACCATAGCCGTCCCTCAAAGGTTATGTTAGGGGAGGACAGCTCTCAGTTTTTGCAAGGGCAACTCCATAGGAGCATTGCCAGCTGTGGGAACAATGGGAATGCACTGATTCAGTGTATCCTTGGATACAGGGGGATATTATTACTTAAGAAGTGGGTAGGATGCCCTCTTCATGTCTTCTGCCTGGCTAACACTGTTCACTTTTTGGTCCATGGTGTCTTTTTATGAGCCCCCAAGAGAGCAGAGATTGCAGTCACTATGTCTCACTGCACCCTTTCCCTGGCCCTGGTTTATGCTAACAGAACCTAGTCCATTAAAAAAAGTGATTTTAGATAAACATTTGGAGTCTAAAATTTTAAAAGTTATATGTGCAATTAAACTACTAACAAACTACTAATTTATGGATGCATCTACCATGATTATCAGGTATTTGTGCACACAGATGTACTGTTACAAAACAGGTTGGCCATGAGTGTGTTCATAAAGCTTGTTTTCTTTTTTGTAATCACAAGTGTAGCTTAGACATGTAATTGCACAGGCAAAGAAGAGCAAAAAGTTTTTGAAAGTCAGTCTCCTATATGATTCCTTTCTGATGCAATCTGCCCGCTTTGACTTCCCACTCTCCCTCTCACAATGATCACCTTCTGCATCCCCCACACCATATGGTGCATCACCTTCATTCACTCTTGATACATTACCTGACCACACTAGGTAACTTTATTTGATAGTGCTACTCACAGACTTCCACCCGGTCACTTTCTGTATTCACTGGGCAATGTGGTACATCATTCCATGACAAATTCGATAGCTGACTCAGATGCAGAACTCTCAGAACAACTTAGATTCCTTTTACCGCTTGACTATATGGCAAGTGTGCTGCAAGCGAGGCTGTGAATCTTCAACACACCAGCCTGCTACCTACTAATTTGCCTTCTGGACATGGCTGCTGTGCTGTAAAAGTCCCTATGTGCAGCTTAACATTAAGCTGCACTCAGGGACTTTTTTTGCACCATAACAGTGTTCACAGAGCAAGTCAGTAAGTATAAGCTAATACAGTGTAGATTCACACTCTTGCTAGCTGTTCAGTAATTCACTATGTAGATACGTACTTTAGGCTCTTTTTCAACATAAATATATCATATTTACTGTGGCCTAAATGGCAAATATCCATCTTGAAAATCAACTGTGTAAGCACCAAAGCAGTTCAGTTATTATGTGTCGTGTATTACTATGTGGCTATATTACTGTGTGTTTATTGTAATATTATGGCAATAACCCCATATACTACTTAGTAACTATTCCAGAATGTGCTGTAAGAATTATGATACACCACTACCCCGATATAACACGGTCATGGGGAGCCAAAAATCCCTACTGTGTTATAAGTGAAGGAGCCCCAGGCCCTTTAAATCGCTGGCGGAGCCCCACTGCTGCAGCCCTGGGTTGGGGAGGCAGGGCTCCAGTGCTGATTTAAAGGGCCCGGGGCTCCCTGTAGAAGCCCTGGGCCCTTTAAATCACTGGCGAGCCCCATTGCCGCAGCCCCAGGGTAACAGCAGCAGGGCTCCAGCGGTGATTTAAAGAGCTCTGGGCTTCAGCGGCTGCAGGGAGCCTGGGCCCTTTAAATTGCCAGCCAAGCCCCACTGCCGCAGCCCTAGGGTAGCAGCGGCAGGGCTCTGGCGGTGATTTAAAGAGCTCCAGGCTCCGGCCACTGCGGGGAGCCCGGGCCCTTTAAATCACCAGCCTAGCCCCACTGCTGCAGCTCCGGGGTAGCAGCAGCAGGGCTTCAGCAGTGATTTAAAGGGGCCTGGGCTCCCCGCAACAGCCAGAGCCCTGGACCCTTTAAAGCGCCGCCGGAACCCCACCGCTACCGTGCTATATGCGAACCCATGTTATATCAGGTCGTGTTATAGTGGGGTAGCGGTGTATTATATTAGTGTAACTCTTCTGCCCATCTGAGTTGGCAGCAACAAGGGCCGGGTTCAGTATCTAGAGGTTTCATTTCAATAACACAATGCAAAACCGGCTCAAGCCCCCACCCAGTGACCTGGGACAATTACATACCACCCCGGGGCACCTCTAAGAGACAATACTTTCCCTCTTGCAAGCATGGAGTCTGAGTGTAGCAAAATCCTTTTAATAAAGGAGGGAAACAATGTGGCATTATGTTGGGGAAACACCACAAACAGGATTCATAACACAAACCATGAGCAAAAGACCCACCCCCAAGTAAGTTTGGCAGTATCCTTTTCCCCTCAGGGTCTTAAGTCCAACAACCCAAAAGATTACCCCAAAGTCCCAAAAGTCTCTTGCGTCCAGCAACCAAAATCACCCAAAAGTCCAAAAACCCAGAAGTCTCTGTCCCTGGTCAGTGCAGCCTCAGAGTTCAAAAGTTTATCTGCAGAGTTTTACCCCCCCAGCCTGGGTGGAAATGGGGGGAAAGGGGCGTGCAGGGTGTTAAGGGGCACCTTACGTGGTCCGAGGCTGACTATCCCACCTCTCCATGGAGTTCTGCTGCAGCCTTCATGAGCCGCTCCGCTGCCATCCAGCCATCCTATGAACTGCTCCGCTCTGGCTCGCTTCACTCCACTGGCCGTCCTGTGGGCCACTCCAACCGTCCCACAAACTGCTCCGCTCTGCCAGCCACTTAGCAATATATCTTCAGGCTCCCCACTAGTTAACATAGCACTCAGTGATCTCAGCTATTTAGTGACTTCAGCTCTTAGGGATTTCAGCTTGTAGTAGGAGAGCCCCAGTGCTGGTGCACCATTGGCCCAAAGTGAATTCAGCACAGCAGCCTGTAACTAGACTCTTAATGGCATCAAAATTAGCTCTGCTGTTCAACAGTGGAGGGAGAAGGAGGTGCAGCTGGTGTTTCAAGCCCTCAAAGGGAGTCCATACCATCAAGTAGAATTACCTGTCCCCAGCCTCTCTCAATGTCCCTTGTCTAGTGAGTGTTATATAGTTGATGGTGAGTCCCTCTGTCATAAAACAGTTCCACTGCCCTTGATTCACATAATCAGGGTAACAACACTTTATTCTTCTTGCCCCAATAACAGAGAAACTGGGAATCCCACATCAGTCAAAGTGACCATTTGGGCAGCTGTGGGCTCTGCTACACGGGGTGGGTGTGCCTCTGCAAACAAAACCAGCCCCTGAAGTTCTTTTCCACAACTCACCAGAATTCGCCACCAGATGTCAAGGTACAGCTCATCCTGACTCTGCTGACAGTAGAGTCCTGACATAATAGATATTGGTACCATCTATCCTTCTCATGAAAAGGAAAAAAAATCTATATTTATCCTCTAGTAGCATGCAATACAAAGATTGCAATTTCGTCCTGTCTAGCCCATATTTTATACCTTTACCTTGCTTTTATCCTTCACTGATCACTCAAGAGAAATGCAAAATCCCATGTTATCATTGTTGCTGCTTTATCTTGGCAAATGGTGCACAATATTTCCTGCAGACTTGCTAATGTTGCCATTTCTAATTACTTCCACTCTTACCACATTTACAGTACTAACTTGCTGTCTATTGATTCGCATTATGCAATTTTTCTTTAATAGAAAGCTATTCTTGGGAGCCAAAAAAGTCTTGTGCATAGTACATAAGGTAGGAGTCTAGAATAGCCTGTTTCAGGAATGAAATAGCAGGAAAGCCCAGCCATTATTCCACAGTAAATCTAGAGCTGTGTGAATAACTGATTGTTTGGTTTGATGGCTGAATTGAAAAAAGGGGGAGGGCCAGATTGTTTTGGGACAATCCAAAATGAAATTAAAAAAAAATAGATGAAACAAAAAAGTCCAAAATTGTTTCAAGTTAAATGAAATATTTTGTTTGAAGGGTTTTGTTTGTTTATTTTTGTTTTGTTCTTTATATAAAATTGAAGCAATTTCAGATTTACTAAGGTATTTTTCAGGAGTATTTTATTTTTCACCTTTTGTGTGTGTGTGTATGTGTGTGTATGTGCATGACACTGTGAGGGAGGTTGCTATCTTGCTAGTGTGGGCTGAGTGGAATAAAGATGGAATGGTGAAGTAAGTTCTTTGTGGTAGGGATTGTATTTCACCATGTGTTTGTACAGCATTTAGTACCACAGGGCTCCAGGTTTAACTGAGGGTCTTCAGAGGCCTCCACTATACAAACAAAAATGGTAGACAGAGGTGTCCTTTGTTCTGACCCTTTGGAGTTAGTTTTCAAAGCTGTGCGAAGTGACTTAGCAGGGTGGATCTCACTGAGATGAAAGTGTGTATTTCATGCTATAACTGGGATTCAAACAATGGACTGCATGACTAAGTAGCATGCTTGTCTTAGTAATGCAGTGTCACATCATATTAGAGCGTGGTGTAGCAGTTCCATGCCAAGGTCCAATCACACAGTCTTTTTGCATTCAAGACCAATCACATAATCTTTTTGCACTCCAGACTCCTATGGGCTTCAGTGACAGCTGTTCATGCAAAAACAATTGTAGGGTTAAGCTCTAGACATCTGTTTGTAGTGCTCATAGTTTTCTGAAAATACTGTCATTTGGGCTTGAGAGCCAGCGGTTCTCTCATCAGCCCAGCAAGGTTCAGCAAATGATTGACCAACTTCATCACAGCTGCCTGGCTCTGGGCACTCTATTGTTTAAACAACAGCCTTTTCCCTGCAGTGGCCTCAGCCTTCCTAGAGAATGATCTCTAGGTCAGGTCACTGGCTCTGGCTAAGCCCCAAGAATCCACCTCTTCTAGGGTAGTTAAAGTCCAATAGACAGTCTTCTGTCCCATGTCAGGCACACAACAGTCCCTTCTTCTTCTTAACCTTCATATGAGGGGTCACCTCACCAGGGGACAATATTGGAGAACACACCTTCTTCTATGGGTTCCAAGTTTGTAGGGTGACCAGATGTCCCATTTTTAAAGGGACAGTCCAGTTTTTTGGGAATTTTTCTTGTATAGGCACCTATTACCCCCTACCCCCATCCTGTTTTTTCACAGTTGCTATCTGGTAACTCTACCTAGTTTGGGATCCCTAAAGAGTTGGAAGTCTGCCCCATAAGCAAGCCAAAAAACCTCACTCTTTTCCAGATAATCTTCTTATATTTCCAGCCTACGTGGCTGGTCTCCTGCACTTCGAAGAGCACTGACTCATAGGGCTCTTCTACTCACTCTGACTGACTATTCCTCTTTAAGCACTCTCCCAGCATCCACCAGGATCTCCAGCAGCAGCACACCATTCCTGATGTTGTCTTTTGTCCTTGCGACAGCACACCCTTCTTTGGCCTCAACTCTTTTTAGGAATAGGAACAGTGTTTGCCTTTCTTCAGTCTTTTTTGACCTCACCTGTCCTCCAGGAATTCTCAAAGATAATTGTGAATGGTTCTAATATTGCTGCAGCTAGTGCAGTAAGTACCCTACAATGAATTTCATGAGGCCCTGCCAACTCGAATACAACTAACTTATCTAAATATTCTTTAACCTGTTCTTTCCTTATTTTTTGTTATTGTTAATATTAATTGTGTTGAGTATCTGGTAACCACTAACCTTTTTAGTGAAAAGTGAAGAAAAATAGGCATTAAACACCTTAGCTTTCTCGATGTCATCGGTTATCAGCTCTCTTTCCTCGCAAAGTCAAGGATCTATACTTCCCTTCATCTTTCTCTCGCTCCTAATGTATTTTAAGACCTCTTCTTATTGCCTTTTATGTCCTTTGCCAGGTATATCTCATTTTGTGACTTAGCCTTTCTGATTTTGTTCCTACATGCTTGTGCTATTTTTTGTACTCCTCCTTAATAATTTGTCCAGGCTTCCACTTTTTGTTGGATTCCTTTTTTTATTCTCAGGTCATTAAAGAGCTCCTGATGCAATCATATTCCCTCTTACTATTCTTCTTATCTTTGCTTTGCATCTGGATGGTTTGCAGTTATGCCTTTAATATTGTGTCCTTGAGAAAGTGCCAGCTTTCCTGAACTTCTTTTTTCCCTTGTTTTTTCTTCCCATGGGACCTTATCTGCCAGTTCTCTGAGTTTGTTAAAGTCTGCTCTTTTTGAAGTCCGTTGTCCTTATTCTGCTGTTTTCACTCCTTCCTTTCCTTAGAATCATGAAATGGATCATTGCCCTCAGATTTGTTACTAATTCTTGCCTGTTGATCAGAATCAGAGAGAGAGAGAGAGAGAGTGTGTGTGTGTGTGTGTGAAAACATGTCGGGTGGTCTTTGCAGTTTTCAACATATTACTGGGCATGGAGTCCATAATTAAGAAAATTATAAGATTTTTTTTGTTTTGTATTGTTTTTCTATTGGATAACTCTGAAATGACTCGGATATCAAGCTTGGCATACATGTAAGCCTCCTATGGATCTATAGACAGGGGTGCTGGAACAATTTGTATAGTGGGGGTGCTGAGAGCCATTGAACCAAACCCTGTCTATAATGGAAACCACTTCAAGCCAGGGGGTTCTGCAGCATCCTCTGCACCCCTACTTCTAGCACCTATGTCTAGAAACTTACTCAACACATCCATTAGAGTTCTTTAAAGGGGTCAACAAACATGTGGATAAGGGGGATCCAGTGGACATAGTATACTTAGATTTCCAGAAAGCCTTTGGCAAGTTCCCTCACCAAAGGCTTTTATGTAAACTAAGTTGTCATGGGATAAGAGGGAAGATCTTTTCATGGATTGAGAACTGGTTAAAAGACAGGGAACAAAGGGTAGGAATAAATGGTAAGTTTTCAGAATGGAGAGAGGTAACTAGTGGTGTTCCCAAAGGGTTGTCCTCGGACCAATCCTATTCAACTTATTCATAAATGATCTGGAGAAAGGGGTAAACAGTGAGGTGGCAAAGTTTGCAGATGATACTAAACTGCTTAAGGTAGTTAAGACCAAAGTAGACTGTGAAGAACTTCAAAAAGATCTCACAAAGCTAAGAGATTGGGCAACAAAATGGCAAATGAAATTTAATGTGAATAAAGGTAAAGTAATGCACATTGGGAAAAATAACCCCAACTATACATACAATATGATGGGGGCTAATTTAGCTACAACTAATCAAGAGAAAGATCTTGGAGTCATCATGGACAGTTCTCTGAAGGCATCCATGCAATGTGCAGTGGCAGTCAAAAAAGCAAACAGGATGTTAGGAATCATTTAAAAGGGGAAAGAAAAATAAGACAGAGAATATCTTATTGCCCTTATATAAATTGATGGTACGCCCACATCTTGAATACTGCGTCCAGATGTGGTCTCCTCTTCTCAAAAAAGATATACGAGAAAAGGTTCAGAGAAGGGCAACTAAAATGATTAGAGGTTTGGAATGGGTCCCATATGAGTAGAGATTAAAGAAGCCAGGACTTTTCAGCTTGGAAAAGTGGAGACTAAGTGGGGAATATGACAGAGGTACATACAATCATGAGTGATGTGGAGAAAGTGAATAAGGAAAAGTTATTTACTTATTCCCATAATATAAGACCTACGGAGCACCAAATAAAATTAATGGGCAGCAGGTTTAAAACAAATAAAAGGAAGTAGTTTGGAACTCTTTGCCTGAGGAGGTTGTGAAGGCTAGCACTATAACAGCGTTTAAAAGAGAACTGGATAAATTCATGGAGGTTAAGTCCATTAATGGCTATTAGCCAGGGTGGGTAAGGAATAGTGTCCCTAGCCTCTGTTTGTCAGAGAGTGGAGATGGATGGCAGGAAAGAGATCACTTGATCATTACCTGTTAGGTTCACACCCTCCTGGATACCTGGCATTGCCCACTGTTGGTAAACAGGATACTGGACTAGATGGACCATTGGTCTGACCCGGTGTGGCCGTTCTTATGTCATGTTCATTGCTATGGTACCTGAGTGCCAATCAGGAGTAAATGTTTTGTCTTGTGCGAAGAAACAAAAATAAAAAAGTTCTGGATGTTTGAAAATTATGCATGAAGAATGTGCATTGTATTTTTTTCAGTAACTTCAGAAAGGGTGCGGAAGGTACAATCCATCAAATGTTCAGAGGTGTGTGTTCGATAGGTAATACCTGTATATGTCTGAGTGCTATAGACATGGGGTAAAGAAACCTTTCTAAAGGATCATATATACACTGCCATCCATTTGCTCACAGACAACAGTGGTTTGTATATTCTCAGACTGAGGGCAGCACATGGCACTAAGCAGGGCCGGCTCTAGGTTTTTTGCTGCCTCAAGCAAAAAAAATGTTGGCTGCCACCCCCCCCTTTTTTTTTTTGTCTTTTTCACGTTTGCACTTTGCAATTTGTTGTTTTGTTTTGTTTTTTGACTGTTTAAAATTTAAAAAAATGAAAACAGAATTTGTAGTTAGTGAAATAAAACAATTGCCTACTAGAATACTCATTTAATTTTAACAAAATCACAATTACAAATTATTTGGGTTTAACTGTACACTGTAATGAAAAATGTTAGTGTCTTCCAGTGCACCCAGTTTCTCATAAATTAAAAGAATTTGTATGAACTGAATTTTTCTGGGTTTTATACTTGCGTAGTCTTTTAATAATTCAGTTAAATCTAAATTTTTTGCAATGGTACTTTCAATTGAAATTAATGCGAGTCCTGACAAACGATTTTGAGACATGGTGGATCTCAAATAATTTTTTAGTAATTTCAGTGTTTGAGAAACTGCGCTCACCAGAAGCCACTGATACGGGTAATGTTAAAAGAATACATAATGCTATAGCAGTGTTTGGAGTGAAAAAATCATTTCTTGCTATAAATTCTAATACTATTAGAGGAGAAGTTTTAGGACTTCTTAACTCAGATAAAGCTATTAATTCATCATACAATTCTACTCCATCAATGTCAGCAATGTAATCAGTACTGAGCGCTAAATGTGGGTCTTGCCAGTGCTTCATGAGGTCACTGGTATAAATTCTAGAAAGTGTTCACAAATTATTTGATTATGAGATAGTTTTTCTAATTCTTTTTGCTGTTTCTCTCTTTGTTGCCGGTAGGCAGCACCGGAAAGTTGTTTTTGTTTTTGTCCTGGCATTTTAGCCCTATAACCACTGGCACTGATGCGACATGGAAATTGGCACAAATGACGCCAATAAGGCAGCACAGTACACACAGGTAATCATGATACCTGATTTAATTAATCAGTAACCATTAACGTTTACACATTGATGCATGTTCACATTATGAGTGACCGTGTCACGACAGGACATGATATTTTTCACATCATGCTCCTATCGCACTACTGGAGATTTTTTTGGTCTTCATGTATTATTTTTTCATAGATTGGTGGTTTTTTCTGGGGGTGTGGGGGGGAAAGGATGGCCAGAATGCCGCCCGTGGAAATGTGCCACCCCAAGCACGTGCTTGCTTTGCTGGTGCCTAGAGCCGGTCCTGGCACTAAGTGGCTTGCAGCAAGTTTATATACCCTCTGAATTAGGGGTCTCAAACTCCCAGCCCGGGGGCCATCTGCAGCCCGAGAACCTCCCCACTGTGGCCTGCGGAGGAGAGATGGGAGGAGAGATGCAGGCAGATGCTGCCGGCAATGTCCATTGTAGGCATCACCCGCTGTAACTCCCATTGGCTGGGATAGAGATATCATCATTAGTTGCCAGGCAGAATCAGCCATGGAGGCAGCATCATTAGTTGCCAGGCAGTGTCAGCCATGGAGGCAGCATCACTTTTTTCCACAATGAATATAAACAAGTCAAAATACCGAACACAACTATCTGATGCACACCTTGCTGCAATCCTGAAGGTTTCGTCTGCTCAGTTACGGAGGCCAAACATCAGCAAACTGACAGAACTGAAGCGTTGCCGGGTGTCTGGTAAACACTAAAAACTCTCTGGCAGGCAAAGAATTGTATAAAGTTGTATGGCAGCTTTATTATTTCTAAGAAATTCAAAATAAAAAATACAATATAAACTTTTTGTTTTCTGAACACCACCTTTAGTGACATTATTGGCCCGCTGAGAGGATTTGAGGACTGGCACTGGCCCTAAGACAAATTGAGTTTGAGACTCCTGCTCTAAATTGTTCAGATCTTTTACTCAGCAAGTGTTATTTGACAACCCCTTTTTGTTGCAAAGATAATCCTGCTTAACTTTCCAATTTGTGAATTTGTGAAATTATTTTTAAAAAGGATGGCTGTATCAGCATTAATGAATCTAATTTAATTTGATTTTAAAAGTTAAACACGTTTGTCCCTGTATACATCAGTGCATGGCTGTCTAGATTACCCAATGTTGTTGAGTTGTTACTGTTCTTTGTCCTTCAACACCTCTTTTCTTCTGATTTTAACACCTCTTTTCTTTGTTTTATTTTTCACTATTGTTCTACTCAGCTGGAACCGTAAACTCTTAGCTTTTTTCTCCTTCTCAAGTTCGGGGCTAATGTTGTTTTTGAAAGTTTCAGCCTCTAGCCAAAACCTTGGCTTCAAGGCTTCAAAGGAACTCTCCTAGCAGAAAGTGGAAATTGTCCTTTTACTTGCTAAATAGCCCTGCTAGTTCTGGATGGAAAAGATGATTAGTTTCTTGTTGGGAATAATTCCTCACAAGTAAAGATAATCCTTCATTTGATATTTACCTTCCTACATTCTCCCTTGTCCCAAGGAGCTTTGTGCTTTGTATATATTCTTGCCAGACTGCATTTATGATGGCACAGAAAATATATTTATTTGTATTAGTGCTTACACATTGAACTGTAATACAATTCGTAAGATGAACAGCTGGAGCTCTTTCTTGGTGATCAAGGATGGTGAAAACTGTATCCCAGCAAAAAAATACCGGTATTAATCATTTAGGTAGCGTTGTCAGTTGACAGGGTGATTTCAGCAATATCCTAAACTCCATCAATTGTACAGATTTCTGTGGCCGTGTTGAAAGTGGATGATCCTTTATACCTCTTTCCCTCCATTCCTTTCTCATTTTTAAAAGATTATTTACATCTGTATTTTAGTTCATTTTAAAAAGAACACAAATAATTTAGGGCAAAAAGTTACGTTTTGTAATTCTGAGGTTAAGATTTTAACCCACTGTGAGGGGTTCGGTTACAGAGACCTCCTTGGGACTGTTACCTGATGTGCTGAAACTACCTCTGAGCCTGTTTTCCCTGCCAGCTTGGGACTCCAGAACGCTGTCTTGTTGAGCCAGACATGCAAGCCTGCTGCAACACAGACCCAGGGTCATAATCACACCCCCAAAGCTGCAGACTTAACTGAAAACAGCTTAGCAAGTGCTCCTGTCTCCAGCACCCAGACACCCAGCTCCTAATGGGATCCAAAACCCAAATAAATCTGTTTTACTCTGTATAAAGCTTATACAGGGTAAACTCATAAATTGTCCGCCCTCTATCACACTGATAGAAACATATGCACAGCTGTTTGCTCCTCCGCATATTAATCACTCTGGGTTTATCAATAAACAAAAGTGATTTTATTAAATACAAAAAGTAGGATTTAAGTGGTTTCAAGTAATAACAGACAGAACAAAATAAGTAAAATAAAGCAAAAGCACGCAAGTCTAAGCCTAATACATTAAGAAACTGAATACAGGTAAATCTCACCATCAGAGATGTTCCAATAAGCTTCTTTCACAGACTAGACCCCTTCTTAGTCTGGGCCCAATCCTTTCCCCTGGTACAGTTCTTGTTAGTTCCAACTTAGGTGGTAACTAGGGGATTTCTCATGACTGTAGCCCCCTTTGTTCTTTTCCACCCCCTTTTATAGCTTTGGCCTAAGGCAGGAATCCTTTGTCTCTGTGGGTTCCCACCCCTTCTTCTAAATGGAAAAGCACCAGGTTTAAGATGGATTCAGGTATCAGGTGACATGGGCACATGTCACTGTAAGACCTCATTCTTCATTACCCATGGATTGGCTCCCACGTCCACAAGAAGGCTTGCAGGTAAATAAACCATCTACAGCCAATTGTCCTAGTCAATGGGAGCCATCAAGATTCTAAACCACTATTAGTGGCCCACATTTTGCATAATTACATTAGGACCTCAAAGTTAACTTCATATTTCTAGTTTTAGATACAAGAATGATACATACATACAAATAGGATGAACACACTCAGTAGATTATAAGCTTTGTAATGATACCTTACAAGAGACCTTTTGCATAAAGCATATTCCAGTTACATTATATTCACATTAGAAGCATATTGTCATAAAGTATATGGAGTGCAACGTCACACCCACATGTCATGAAATCCAACCACTTTGAGCTGCTTATATATATGCATTGCAGTAGTGCTACCAGTGATGGGTCATGGGACAATGTGCTATGCTGACCCTGAGGAATAAAAATCTTGCCATGTCAGATCAGAATTTCATGCCCAGCGTGCTGTACAATGGATTGAGGTTCACCTCTATCTTTATGTATTGAGATTTTTAAAATGCACCTCTAATGTCCTGTAGGAACATATGCAATTAGTGAAGAGTTTTATTTGCATGTAAATTTTACTCAACCTCAATTAAAGAAGTCAACTGGCTCTGGATAATATCCTTTCCCCACCTCCCAAAAAAGAACCAAGAATCAGCCTAAATCATCACTTAAGCAGGATCCGGCTCTCTGAAGCCATTGAAGGAGGAGAGGATGTGCCTAAATAAGTGTGTTGAAGTGTAATTAAAATCTGTAAACTGCTTTTAAAAATGACCTTATGGGATTCTATATTTGTTTGTGTCTTGATGAATCCGTATTAAATTTGATCATTGTGCAATTAAAAATATTTCTTTCTTGATTGGTATTGCCACAAACTCATACTGGGTTGTGAATCATGCTAATTTTCTGACTCAGTCATCATCAGTTCTGAGTTGAATGATGTGCAAGCCACAATAGATCCAAGCTCGTTTTCCAATACGATAAGAACTGGGTCAGGCCAATGGTTAATTTAGCCCAGGATCCTGACTTCTGACACTGTCCAGTGCCAGATGCTTCAGAAGGAATGAACAAATCAGGGCAATCTCATGTGATCCATCCCCTGTCATCCAGTCCCAGCTTCTGGCATTGAGAGATTTAAGGACAACGAGAGCATGGGGTTGCATCCCTGACCATTTTTCCTAATAGCCATTGAGGATCTATTCTTTATGAACTTATTTCATTCATTTTTAACTCAGTTATACTTTTGGCCTTCACAACATCCCATGGCAACAAGTTCCACAGGTTGACTGCATTTTGTGAAGAAGTGCTTTCTTATGTTTATTTCAAATCAGCTGCCTATTAATGTCATTGGCTGACTCCTGATTTGTGTGTTATGTGAAGGGGTAAATAACACTTCCCTATTCACTTTCTCCTTACTATTCATGACCTCTATCATATGCCCACCCTTAGCTGTCTCTTTTCCAAGCTGTATTGCCTGTGACGGAATGCGCCACTGCATTCACACCCTACACACTGTTGTAATAACTGTTGTACAAAATATGCCTTGTCATTTGAAAACTAATAATTTGCTGGTCAATAATATCAACATTATATGTAAAGTTATGAACATAAGCTGAAATCATGACTGAAGTGTGTTTGCCAGACAAGTCTGGGGAATGGGTATACCTGTTTCTCCAAGACAAAGGACAAGTTAATGCCCCAGCCAGGTTTCATCAAAGCTGATGGGCCCTCACCTATCAAGTGGTCATTCTTTGGCAAGGAAGAGGGGCAGGAACAACCAGATTTGGTCTTAGCAAAGAGCAGCATGAAACTTTTCCCCCATCAGGCTCCATGTGTCCTTGCTCTCAGCTGGGAAGAACTTTATCTAAGAGTCACTCTCAGGAAAATGTATTTCAAAGGGTGACTGAATTATAAAAGTAGGGGGGCAAAACACCCCAAGTTCTCTCTCCCTATCCATCTCTTTTCACCTAAGAAGACAAAAAGAAACAGCCATTGGACATTTGGAGCAGATTCTGGCGTGAGAGTTCAGTCAGCAATGTACTGAAAACATGTGGTAAGGGACTTCATTTTGAACCAAGTCTAGTTTAAGTTTTGAAAGTGCTTTATCTTTATTTTTCTTGTAACTGTTTCTGACTTTAATACCTCATTACTTGTACTCACTTAACATCTATTTCTTTATAAGTAAATGAACTTGTTTTATCCTTTAATTAAAACTAATCCAATGTTGTGAATTGTTGAAGTAACTCCATTTAAGACAGCAGACTGTTGTATGTTGATCCCCTTAGAGGGGCAATGGACCTAATATATCTGGACTGTCGAGGAGGCGGCTACAATACCCGCACGAGGAAATAAGGAAACAGATCAACAGAGCCAGACATGTACCCAGAAGCCTCCTACTGCAAGACAAACCCAAGAAAGAAACCAACAGGACTCCA